>NW_020291365.1:0-215842 GCF_003184745.1 Aspergillus uvarum CBS 121591
AGGCCATGCACTTGTACAAAGCAGGAATCAGGTGGAAGAGACTATACAGACTGGACCTACATTAAACAAACCAGAGACACTGCAACGCCGCGTACGGGCGCCCCCACGCTGCAGTGACTGTCATATTATTGGACATAGACGATTACAGTGTCCAAATCGTGTTTGTATTTAGTTTGAATATAAAAATACATGTTTTGGTGGCTTTATAGAGCTTCAAACTTTCAACCATGGTTTATTTCGGGCGGAGGTGCGTCACTCGCTTGCGCGCGTCGCTCGCTTACCGATTACGTTATTAGTTAGCTCACTTAATCAGCAGCCTAGGAGGTTCGACCGCGACAACATTCAGTCTCCTCTTCTTCTTCCCAACCTCAGATCATTCTGCCTCATCTCCCATCGACCCCGGCTGATTCTCGCTGCGCGCACCTTTCATCAAGAATTGCCACCGTGCAATACGTCCTGCGCACTTTCTGCTCGCAGCTCACGATTCCACGGCTAAATAACCCGTGAGGCTTGAGCCACTTTTCGCGCGAACCCCGCCCACGCCAAGCATCCTGCGCGCGACACCGGTTGTGGTTGTTGATCAAACCTCCTCCTCTCCCCATTGTCACGGATGGTGACTCCCCGGAATATTCCGCCCCTTCGCCTCTAATTAAGTCAGTCGCTGGAGCTTGGAGAAGATCGAGTAATACTTGCGCGGACCGCACAGCAGTGCCAGTCGCCAGTGCCTTTCTCTGTGTATTGCTTTAGCTCTTCTGATGCCGTAGAACCGTGATCTGGGTGGCGTGCGCAACTTTCCCCTTGGACACTTTGGATCCAGCCCGTTATCTACCTGCCCTCTACTTTCCTTTTACGCCAACAATTTCGCGCCGTAGAAATTTGAAAACCTACTTCAGTCATTTACTCCCATCATGGCTGGTAAGCTATCGTATTCCACCCATCTTTTCCTACCGGAGCCAACACTGTCGGTGGGCGGTGTTGGTGGCAGGCAAGCTTGGAAAAAAAAAAACTATGGGACGAATTGGAAGCAGCTAACAAAGAACTTCAGATGAACCAAGACGCTCTGGTCGCTCGACCAAAGGCCAACACAAGAACCTCGACATGATCACCGAGACGCCGGCGAAGAAGACGAAAGCCAAAGCTCAATCGAAGGAGAAACCCGCGAAGCCGTCCGTGGAGCCGACACCTGCTCCTAGCGAAGAGGAAGAGATTATCCGATGTATCTGCGGTGAATATGAAGAGGAGGAGGATGTTGAACGTGACATGATCTGCTGTGATCGATGCTCGGCATGGCAACACAACGACTGTATGGGTCTGACGTTCGCCAAGGGAGAAGAGCCCGATGAATACTTTTGCGAGCAGTGCAAGCCTGAGAACCATCCGGTCCTCTTGGAGAAGATCTCGCGGGGCGAAAAACCATGGGAAGAAGCTGCCGAACGGCGACGCATAGAAGCGGAGGAGAAGAAGGCCTCGCGGCGCAAGAAGGGCAAGAAGGGCGGCCGACGAGGTCGCCAAAGTGAGGCCAAGGTTGAAACGAGCACTCCAGCTCGCGCAGCAACGTCGACAACACCTGCCCCTACTCCTACCCCAGCCCCCGTGGCTGCGCCTGCGCCTGCGCCTGCTGCTGCTGCTGCTGCTGCTGCTGCTCCGCCTCCTGCCTCTGCTCCTTCTCCTTCTCCTGCTGCCGAAGCTCCTGCTACCGAAGCTTTGGCTGCCGCGCCTGTTAAGGAGCCATCTCCTGCTAAGGAGCCATCTCCTGTTAAGGCGCCAACTCCCGCTAAGGAGCCAACTCCCGAGAAAAATGGTCATACTCCTGAGGCTCCACCAGCAAGCGCCCAGAAACGCAAGCTCGAGGAGCATCAAGATGCTCCAGCCGCGGAAGCTGTACGTAGCCTGTTTCTTTTGTGGCTTGGCCGCGCCTGACTGACACTAATCTTGACAGGAACCGAAAACCAAGCAGCGGAAGATTTCACCGCCAGCCGCCACGCCAACACCTCCTCCAGAACCGGTGCCAGCGAAGGATGAGCCCACCGGGCAGTCTTCTCGACATGGCTCCACCGCATCGCTATCGCCGACCTCCGCAGACGTGACGAAGTCCTTGGAAGAACCCACTAACCCGGCTCGAAGAAGCGCTGCTAGTGCCCTGGCCAAGTTATTTGTAGATCAGAATTCTGAGTCCCAGAAGAAAGGATCTTTCAGCTTGCCCAAAGGGAAAACCGTGGAGGAAGTTGCGCGGCAGCTTGGACTCTCGATTGAGAGTGCTATGTACCAGAATATATGCGGAGGATCTGGAGAGCCTACAGACCCGTATAAGATACAATTGCGGGCGATCCTGTTCAACGTAAAGAAGAACCCTTCTCTACGGGATCGTCTGCTCGTAGGTAGTTTACTTCCCGATGCCCTCTCTAAGATGAGCAGCCAAGACATGGCCAGTGAGGAGCTCCAGCAGAAGGATGCTGAGATCAAGCGGGAAGCCGAGCGTCAACACATTATCATCCAAGAACAAGGGCCGCGCATTAGACGCACCCATAAAGGTGAAGAACTGGTCGAAGACGAAACCCATACCGCCGCCAGCGAGCCGGTCTTCTCCACGGCCGCATCTCGACGCAGTCTGGCCGAGGCCGACGGTAGTCCTGCCGGACAGAGTCCGACCAGTCCAACGCCACAGACGACCGAGACCGATGGCGCTGCGCAGAAGCATCCCAATGAGTCCAAGCTCCCCGATGGGGTGGACATTCGTCGCGATGACTTCCCTCCGAGGGCACACTCACCTGGTGGCACCAGCCACGAGCCTGTCTTCCCTGAAGTGTCGGCTCATATCCGCGAACAGCTACCAGCACGCAAGGCACAGGCCGATGCAGAGATCGATAAGCTGCTCAAGGACGATGAACCCGAATCTCCGCCCTACTCACCCAAGGATTTTCACGACGAAGGATCGATCTGGCATGGCAAGGTGATGATGAGTACCATCGCCGAGTTCACCTCTTCGGCGAAGCACGCAGGAGGCGCCGACCTCAGCGGGCGTATACCCTGGAGCCAGCTGGTTCCCTCGACCTTGATTGTGGACGGACGAATCGACACTCAGTTGGCTGGCAACTATCTCTGCGGTCTGCGATTCAGCTCGTCGACCGATGTCACCGTCGTCTCGATCAGCAGTCCCGAGAACCCCAAGGAGAGGGCCGGCTTCGACAAGCTGTTCAGCTACTTCCAGGACCGCAACCGATACGGGGTGGTAGGCAAACACCCACTGCCCGCTGTCAAGGATACCTACCTGATTCCGATTGAGGCCGGTTCAACCAAGAAGCCCGACTTCATCGAGCTGTTGGAGAACAACACCCTCGAGGACCCCATGCCTGAGCGGGTTCTCCTGGTCGTCTTCGCCGTCAAGACAGGCGATTCGAATCCTCCCTCCGTCCAGCCCTCTCATCCCACCAGCCAGGAGCCCGGTGCTTCTGCCAGCCCTGTCACCATGGCCGCCTCGCAACAGCAACAACAATTCCTGACCCCAGCACCCCCTCGCCACGCCTCGCAATTCACCCCCAGCCCAGCACCATCGTTTCCCGCCACGCCGCAGGCGTCCGTCCCCTACGGCCAGCAACCGCCGCAAGCACCCGCAGCTACCACCCAATACCCCTCTTATCCCCCTCCTCAAGCTTCCACCCACCAGGCCCCCTTCACGGGTCTGGCGGCAGCTCTCCAGGTCTTAGGACCGCAGGCTGCTCATTCTCCGGCTCTCCAGCAACTGCTGCAGCAGGCCCCCAACGCCGACGTCTCTCAGCTGGGGGTGATCAAGGAGATCTTGCTACGCCGTCCCGAGGCCAGTTCAGATTATAAGCTGCTGACCGACGAATTATTCAAGGTCACGGCGGCCAATGGACATCATGGTGGTGGACAGCCGAACAATCGGTAGAGGGAAAGCTTAGATACTAAGTTGCTGTATAGTACTTCATCTTTCTTTCCTTTTTCCTTTTCTCCTCTTCTTCATCCGCTGCATCAACATCTTCTCCTTTCCTCCCTTTTCTTACATTCTTATTTCAGTCTCATAGTTGGAACTTGCTGTTTCAAGTCTCACTGTGCCCTTTTTCCGAAGGTCTATTACCTATGTCTTTCTTTTCTTTTCTTATCTTCATCCGTTCTTAAAATGTGTATTTGGGCGAAAATGGGGAGGGGTTCTCTTCCTACTATTTCATCTTTCTTTTTTGTTCTTTGCCCTTTTTCTTTTCTGTGAAGACACGCAGGCTGTTTGTTTGATCCAGCGATGGTTATGCTGTATGTTTTTTACGGTTTGGCTGAATTGCCGGTTGTCACTCCAGAGGCCAATTTGATGTATGCATTTCCAGATTGTACGGCAGACCGCAGATCATCTTCGATCGCTTGACAATATACTCATTGGTCAGATATAAAATTTCTACTTCATGATCTGTATTGATACTAGAAGATGGGTACAGGGTATTATACCGCAGTGCGTAGATTGTTGTGTCGCTAAAATAAGGTGAGTGATGTTTAATATCTTTTTGAGACATAAAGAAAATAGCCATGACATCCGCCAACATGGTCGTGAAAGGAAACGCCTACGCTATGCAAAGACCAAGGGTGAGAGCGTACAGCCGAACAAGAAGCAAAAAAAAGAAAAAAAAAAAAAAACAGAAATCGGTATAGGACAATCCCAAACCCCCTCCTCCTTGTTTCATGATCGTCGTCATCGTCATCATCACCACCGAGGACCACGCTTCTTGTAGCCGCCGCCGCCGCCACCACCACCATAGCGAGGCCCGCGGCCCCCGCCCCCGGAGCGGCCACCACCCCAGCCACGATCACGTTCGTCCTCGTCCTCGTGGTGCCGGACCGGCGGGGGCCGGCCTTTGAGCTCCTCGCTGAGTCGCTTGAAGGTCTTGCGCATGTCCGAGTACCCCATGTGCATCTTGCCGAAGAAGTGATCGGCCAGGCGGCGGTCGTTGTCGAGGCGACTCAGATACGCGCCGCAGACGTCGCAGACCTGCAGCTTCTGGTGGCCCGAGGGGCCCGAGGTGTCCTGGAGGTTCTTGAGGTCGCGCTCGCACGTCTCCTTCTGGTGCTTGGCGGTGCGGATCTTGTGCAGTTCGTTCAGGGCCTGGGCGACGGCGCCCGTCTCGCCCAGGACGGAGATCTCGAGCAGACCCGAGTTGATGGTGTTGGTGAGGTCAGCAATTTGTTTGAGCTGAAGAGCGACGAAGACAGAAAAGATTAGTTTCACGTGTTCCAGCCAAGATTTTCAGGAAATGGGGAACGGGGGGGGAGCGTAGTAGCAGAGAGCCAGCGTACCAGGTTATTCGTCTGTCGGATCTCATCCGGAGTCTTCTCCAACCGTCGCTGCGCCGAGTCGATGCGGCGGTCACAGTCGTCAATGTACTTCTGCATGTCGCGCATATAATCGTAATCGAACCCCCACTTGGCCTTCTCCGCGGCCGAGGCAGCCTCGTATTCCGTCTTCAATCCTTCGCTGTGCACTTTCGGGCACTGGCCCAGATCTTGTTTTGTGTTGGTGAAGAGGTCGTGGGGGCAGGTGCCGACGAGGTAGGAGCGGCAGACTTTCGGGTCGGTGATGGCGAGTTGCGCATTGCGAGATTGCGATCCTGTGCCGACGAGTTGGTCCGCTGCAGCAGTCAAGGTGTCGAGGGTTAGCTAGCTATCTGGGATTGCGGTTTTTGACAGGGAAAGAGAGCTGGAAACGCGCGAGAAGGGATTGTTGGGGACGTACCTCCCATGAGCTGCTCAAGCAGCTTTCTTTGTTCCGCAGCCATGGTGGGAGATTAATGCCTGGGATCGAAAGAGTGGTGAGGGGTGAGGGTGAGGGGATGGAGGGGGGGAGAAAAGGGATGATCGCACTTGAAGGAGTTTGAATTGGAGAGCTTCTGCTTCTTCTTCTGTTCTGGCCGGGAAGTTCTGCGGGCGTGGCGCTAACCGCGGTTGGCTGCGCTTATGTGAGCTCCGGGCCCCTGTTCGCCTTGGGGTATTATACCAATGACTTCGCTAAGTATCTCGACTACAGGAATACTTTTCCCATGATATAAAGGGTAATTGATGACTGTTGATTCTAACAGAGCCTGAACCGTTAGGCTTCGATCCGACCGAATCGTCGTTGACGTACTGCAGGTGTCTCCGCAATTGTCACTTGTTGCATCTCCTACCTGCAACGCAGCTGCCGACCATCGCAACTCCACCACCGAGGGGTGGTGCACCAAGATATCTTGACTGGATTCTTCCTGACGCCTCCGTGTCGGCCAGCATGACGTGATGACTGTCCTTTCGCTACTCTCTTTACTTTTCCTGGCTGCGTTCTCCTCGCTCGCCTCCGCGAACTCCGACTACCACGAGAGCCTCGTCCTCCAACCACTTCCGCAATCCGCGCTATTAGCTTCCTTCAACTTCCAGAGCAATGACTCGCAGACCTTCTTCGACGAGCGTCACTTCCGCTACTTCCCCCGCGCGCTAGGTCAGATCCTCCGCCACGCCAATACCAAGGAGCTGCACCTCCGGTTCACAACGGGTCGATGGGATGCTGAGAGCTGGGGTCCTCGCCCGTGGAATGGAACCAAGGAGGGCGGCACCGGGGTGGAGCTGTGGGCGTGGATTGATGCTGTGGATGACGAAGCGTACGTTTCATCCTGGGGTGGCCGGACAGATAGGATACAATGTTGACATCAACCAGGGCTTTCGCGAAATGGATCACCTTGGCCCAATCGCTCTCCGGGCTGTTCTGTGCCTCGTTGAATTTCATCGACTCGACCAGAACGACGAGGCCGGTCGTGTCGTTCGAACCCATGGGGACTCACGCGGCTTCGGATAATCTGCATCTTCTGCACGGAACACTTCCTGGTGAGGTGGTCTGCACCGAGAACTTGACGCCATTTTTGAAGCTCCTTCCTTGTAAGGGCAAGGCGGGCGTGGCTAGTCTTCTGGACGGGCACAAGCTATTCGATGCTTCATGGCAGAGCATGTCCGTGGATGTGCGTCCGATCTGCACGCAGGCCGGGGACTGTGTTGTGCAGATTGATCAGTCGGTGGACATTGTGCTCGATATCGACCGGTCCAAGCGTCCACGGGGTTAGTATCGCTTACTTGGCGTATGGCGACCTGTGCTGATTCTTCTCTCCTAGACAACCCCATCCCACGACCCGTGCCTAACGAGCAGCTCGTATGCGACACATCCAAGCCTTACCACTCCGATGACACCTGCTACCCGCTAGAGAGCACGTCCGAAAAGAGCTGGGGCTTGTCTGAGATCTTCGGCCGCAGCATTAGCGGATCATGCCCTCTCACCGAGGGCTCTACCGACGGGACGGTCTGCCTGCGAGTGCCACACGAACGCGAAGTCCATGCGACTGACGGCGCGGTGGAAGTGAAAAGGCCCGACGGCTACACCCGCTGTTTTACCCTGGAGTCGTCCACACCTTTTGACCTCGCCATCCCCGAGCAAGAGGCCACGACCCAGGTTCCGCTCGATGAGCCTGTCCTGCGCGCCGAGCGCACGATCGTCGGACACGGCCAGGAACGGGGCGGGATGCGGATCATCTTCGACAACCCCTCGGACACCAACGCTGTTGACTTCATCTACTTCGAGACGCTGCCCTGGTTCCTCCGCCCCTACGTCCACACTCTGCAGGCCACCATCACGGGCCGCGACGGGCTGCGTCGCCAAGTGCCCGCCTCGCAATTCATCAAAGAAACCTTCTACCGCCCAGCCATCGATCGCGAACGCGGGACCCAGCTCGAGCTGACGCTCTCCGTGCCGGCCGCGTCGGCGGTTACGCTGACGTACGACTTCGAAAAGGCCATATTGCGGTACACGGAGTATCCCCCAGACGCCAACCGCGGGTTCAACGTGGCTCCGGCGGTGATCAAGCTGAGCTCGGCGGACGGCGGCCCCAGCCACCCGACCTACATCCGCACGACGAGCCTGCTTCTTCCGCTCCCTACTCCGGACTTCAGCATGCCCTACAACGTGATTATCTTGACGAGCACGGTGATCGCTTTGGCTTTCGGCAGTATCTTCAATCTGCTGGTGCGCCGTTTCGTGACGGCCGAAGAGGCCTCGACCATGCGAGCGCAGACCCTGAAGAGTCGGTTGGGCGGAAAGCTCGTTGCGCTCCGGGACCGCGTCAAAGGGAAGACGGCGAAGACGGAGTAGTTTTCCGCATGTATACAAGTTCGTTCATTTTCACACAATGACATATACCATCCAGACGCAACCTTCATCAACACCCAACACCAAACAACAGAGTCACCATAAATGTTATTCCATTTCATAATCTCATAACCCCATTGAAGAGTAAACACTGAAGTACAATACAACCCAGAAAGCCACACAAATAACTCCACCTTACTGGACAAAAACCAAGCCTTGTACAACCTCTGAAAAGAGAAGAAAAGAGGTTCACTCCGGATAGAGACTATACGCCTCATCAGCCAGTCCTCGGGCCAACTGCATCTACCCTGAGAGTAGAAGAGCTTACAATCCCAACTTATCCTTCATCGTCTCCCAGCCCGGCAGCGTCCCGGCCCCGCCGGGCTTCCGCTCCATGAAGCTGTGGTCCTCAGTCGCGCACGTCCCCTCCTGCTCGCCGTGGCCCTCGTCGAACCGGCCCAGGAACTTGCGCTCCGCCGCCGACTTCTGGTCGCTGATGTCGCGGAACTCCGGGGCCGTGAGGACGTCGCTCTGTTCGACAACTTGTCAGCGGGTGGGCGGTGCGGGGTGTATATATGAGGTGGCAGGGCAAGGGTTAGGCTACAGGGGGAAAGGGGATGGCAAAGGGACAAGGGAGAAAAAAGAACGTACGGAAACCCCGCCCTTGGGGTGGCCCGAGTCGCCCCAGCCGCTGCCGCCGCCGGCATTGTTGGCGGGCGTGGGCTCGGCGGAGGCGCCGCCGCGGGTGGCTTGTGGGAGACGGTTGGAGTTGGAGGCCATTTTTGAGGCTTTCTTTTGAGGTGTTTATTAGGGTAAGTGTGTGTGTGTGTGTGTGTTGTTGTTGGGAATGTACGGTATGTGGCAATTGGAGTGTGAGGTTGTGATGCTGGAGGTTTGGTTCAAGTTAGTTGGTGGTTGCGGTGGAGGTATATAGTTGGGCGTTGTATGTTGTATAGTTTGCGGAAGAAGGAAGAGGTGGAAGTGAAGACTCACTGGTTAAGATGATATCAGATACTGTAGATTTGACCTTGATACTCTTCGAAATCTCGTGGGTTGGGTTTATATACCCTACTCGTATTATCGGGTGGATGAATGAAGGGTTGGTGATCTCATCATGAACACACGTCATTCCGGGTTGCCACCCCCAAGTTTGGGGTCAGTCGCTCGCATTCACGTTAACTCACTTACCCCAAGCATTGGTGTTCCCTGCCATGTACTACGCATAGTAACACAAGCAAATGTAGAAGTGATGTTTATCAATTTGGCTCTCATCTACTAATTCTACCATAGCTAATGCGGTGTGCACCCTATATATACATCACATCATAACCTATCAGCTATGGTATATCCAAAATACCAAGAAAGGAGAAATACCTCTGAATCGCAGCCAATAGCAAGTGTAATTGGGGAATTATAATAAATGCATCAATCATGGAGGTCTTCAACAATCCAAGAATCCAGAGAAGAATAAAAACGTAGACCCAAATAGAGAATCACTGGGACTCGACTTGTTCAGCCCAAGAGGTCCCCTCCATTGGTGATAGAGGGTCCACGTTGAGAAGATCCAGGTTCACTGCAGTCGTTGCGGCGTTGGGGGGCTCCTTAAGTTCCTTAGGTTCATTGGAGGGGTCCTGGACGACCTCCTTCTGAGTTTCCTTCTGTTCCTCCTTGACCCACTCTTTCGGGGCATCTTTCGAGGTGTCCTTTCCGTTCTTTTCACTGCCGGGAAGCGCAGGAAAGTCTGCCTCGTTGTCAATCACCGGAGCAGGAGCCCACCTCGACTCACCCAAGCCTGGCAAGTTCTCAGCTGGACCATCTGTCTGGGGAATCTCCTCCCGTGGGCCACGATGACCACCGCGGCCACGCCCGCCGCGACCCCCACGGCCTCGACCTCGAGGACCCCCTCGAGGACTGTCACCGTGGGACTCCTCATGAGCCTCACCATTAGGCTGGTCGCCCGGCTGGCCTTCAAAATCGCGTCTAGTGTATCCAGAAACACCACCGTGCATACCTCGACGGAAGCCCCCACGCCCACCGCGCGGGGCGAAATCCTCCTCCTTCTTCTGAGCATCCCACTCCCGGCCTGCAAAGGCTTGCAACTTCCGCTGTCGGTTACGTTCCCGCTCGTTATCCATGACCCGGCGCTGTACCCGTTCCTGGCGTCTCTTCTCCTCCGCAACCTTCTCCCTCTCAAGAAACGAGGCTTGGTCGGCTTCAGCCCGAGCGTGCGCCGCGGCAACCTTGGCAGCGTTTTCCTTCGCAGCCGCAATCCGACGCGAGAGCTCCTCTTCCGTGAGTTTCGGCTAAACAGACAAACGGAACCCCATTAGCCCTGCGCTTCAAGTCCACCTTCAAGCCCCCGGCCCGTAAAGAAAACGTACCTTTTTGATACCACCCGTAGCACTCCGATCCCCACGTACAGCAGGCACCCGCGGGCCCTCCGCTGCAGGCTTCTCACCCGCCGGTTGTTCCGTCTCCGCAGCCCCAGCCCCAGCCCCAGCCCCAGCCCCAGAGGCAGCCGAGGGGGTAGTAGTCGTGGCCTCTTCCACGGGACTCTTGTTGCTGTCCTCGCTACCCTCCACGGGGCTCTCCGCGGCAGTCTTATTGTTATGATGGTTGTGATTATTTCTCACGTTCGAATCGCCCCTCCGGCCAGAATTCTGCGACCCCCGACGCCCACCCCGGCTCCCTCTGCCTCCCCTTCCCCTCCCCCGTCGCTCACCCCCGCGTGACCGCGACGGGGTGTCAGTCCGCGCAGGCGATGATACGTCTCTCTCGATAGTAGTTGATGCTGTTGTAGGCGCGATATTCTCTTCAAACGACTGCTGGTGGTCATCCGCCGGTAGGGAGTGTCGCTCTTGTTGTTCTTGCAGTTGCAGTTGTTGTTGTTGTTGTTGTTGCTCTGCAGAGACAGGGATGATTTCATCGTCGAACAGGTCATCCCCTCCACGTGTTTGCGCGAACTCGTCCATGGCAGGGACGTCACTTACGGGCCTGTCGTTTTCGGTCTCGCAGGATATGGTTGTATGGATAGCCAAAGGCAAAAATGGATGTAGATCGTCTGTGTATGTGTTATCGCACAGGCACGGCGCAGAAAAGCTGAAGGGTGGACACAGGAAATGCGATCCGTGAAAGGTTGGGAAGGTCTCCGGCGGCTTGTGTGGTTCGAACCAAGGAGGGCGATGAATTAAGGCTAGCTAAACTATCAGCGCTAGTTCCGCGCGCGGAGGCGGGGAAGAACAGTCAGCTTTCTGATGCGGGACAAAGGGCAACGGAGGGCAACGGCAGGGAAGGGTATTCAGAGCAATGGTGGACAGGTTTGAGATATCGATAGGAGATAGCTGGAACTGGGATGAAAAGTAGACGAACCACATGCCAACTAGCCAAGTTTGTCTGCAGGCAAGCCCAGCCCAACCGAACCAGACCCCAGCGAGTCATTGCGGCCGCTACTCCAACTAACTGCTAGGGCGGTCTGGGTTGGACTGGTTCGTGTCTGGATACAATTCTCATGGTATGGGGGATGAAGGGTCAAGAAGAGGTAGTAGTACATACATAGATTAAGATACAAGATGTACTCGAGTGATGAAAGAAGCGGTGATTCTCAAGAGTCAACTTGGGCCAGAGATGGGGGGTGGGGAGGGGAGGATGGAGCAGCAGCGAAGCCAAAGGAAGCTCGAGAGGGGAAACTGCTGGCTCTCACCGCCTGGTTCTGCCGAACACCAACCCTAATACGGAGTGATGAGGGGAAAGCAAATCATAACCTTGAAGATGATCTCATGCTGTTTCAGATCGCTCTTGTGCTACTTGAGCACTCACTGTACATTCTACAAGGCTTCCGTGATTTATGCGCGGACTAAAAATTTTCCACTTCTATCGAGACTTGTGTAACTTCCAATATGCTAGACTTCAATTCTGCTGCACCATCACGATTTCTTCTTCCTTTCGTATACTATACACACTGCCATGCGTTTTCGTCCGTGTAATTGCCTGGACCCTTGTACACATTGCGCCGGGGCCAGCGACAATGCTTGCGGGTATATTCCACTCCACTTCCAACTCCATCAACAAACTTGGCCCCCCGCACAAACTCGGGCGCAATACCCTTCTCCACCCACTGCACCATGGCCATGAGCACGTTGTTCTCCGGCGCAACGCCGTTGAACGAATCGGCCACGTTCCCAATGCCGTATGCGCCGTCACCGCCCCCGCAGTGGCCCATACCACTGATCTGGAAGAAGCGATAAAATTCGTCCAGCTCTGCCGGCGGCAGGTTCATCGCCTCGGCCACTCGCGAGTAATACAGCTTGGAGTTTTCCGAGCTGATGATTTGGTCCATGAGCCCGTGGTAGGTCAGCACCTTGCCGCCGCTCTTGCGGAACGGGGTCAGGTCTGCATCCCAGGTTTGGATGTTGTACGGGTTTTGCTTAAGCGCCACGGCGATATCGTGTCGATTGAAGGTGGCCGGGTCCCAGTCCGGGTTGCTGAAAACGACATATCGGTACCAGTCGGTGCTGTAGGAAAAGGGCGAGCCGCCGTAGTAGATTGCTGAGGCACCCACCTCCGAGCCGGGTTGCATACGAGGGTACACAAGGGTCCCGTTGAGCCCATAGAGTGGGGACAGGATTTGGCGAACCGTGTTTGCCTGAGCCCCGGTGAGACATTTGGTCGAGGAGGAACCGGGTTTGCAGATGATCGTGTCGATGATCGGGTGGCAGAGATCGGGATCTTCAATGATTCCATCGTGCGCGCCGTCGATATCGTCGCATTGACGTAAGATCTCATCATGGACAACACTCCAGAGCTCAGAAGAGAGGTAGCTGTCTGAGGTATTGGTTCCGGTAATGGGGTAGAAGTAACCGCTCCAGGAGGTCAAGCCTACAAAATTCATGGCAGGAGCACCGGCCACCACACCGTCGAAGTCGTCCGGGAACTGCTGCACGGACTTGAAGCCCTCACGACCGCCAGTGGAGCACCCCAGGTAGTAAGATTTGTTGAAACCTTGCTCGTAGAAGAGCTTGGTCAATTGCTTCCCAACTACGACCCCAGTGTGAACTGACCGATAGGCAAAATCTTCGACGACTTCTGGGTGTTGATAGAAGGGTTCGCCAGACGTGCCATTGTGTCCGTTGTTGGCACCGACCGTCGCAAAGCCGAATCCGGTTGTATACGCCATATCATCATACCCGACACCTTAAGAAAATGTCAGACCTAGGAATAGAATGATGCAGAACAAGTAGAAGAGAGGTGACGTACAGCCATTGAGCCCTCCATTGCCCGTGCTCAGGAACCGACCAGTGTAGTTCCGAGGCAGCCATGCCTCCAATGTGATCTCGCTGCTGTTTGAGGTCGCAACCGCCATAGCAACTCGACAAAAGTCGGCCGTCACAGTCTGATAGGTAGCGCCGCAAGTAGCGGGGTTGTCTGGAATAGAGAGGTTGGCTCCTCCGGCCACATACTCCACAATGTTCACTCGCACATTGGGTAGATCAATCTTGCTTGCGAACTTGGCACATTTGGTTTGGAAAGAATCTTGTCGGGTTGAAATAGCTGAGCCCAATACCAAAGAGGGCAGGATAAGGTGTAATGTTCTCATACTGACGGATCTGTTTCTCAGTGTAACTGCAGTGCGAGGGAGGATAGATTCAAGAAGCCCCCGAGGAGACGAGGGCCCCTTTTATAGCCCTTCTCGCTCGGATACATTTCCACTTGCTTGCTTCACCGGTTCCACCAGTAATGCCTATCAAATGTGGATCTCAAGGCGTCCAGAGCAGATTCATCAGTCAAGCTTTGAGAATCGTCCGAAATTGTACCGGGGGGGGGGTTGGTTGGTGAGGAATACATTGAGTGGGGAGTGTTTGGAGGAGAGAAAGAGATGAATGCCGGCAGATGAGCGGAGCCGAAGGTCCAGCTAAGTAAGTGCGAGGCTGTGGTTGGGCCAGAGGCTTTCCCCCCGTACTCCACATCCACTTTTCCGGGGATCGTCAGTTTCTCCGCAATTTGTGGAGAAAAGGTTCGATACCTTCCTCTACCTTCAGGGCCAGCGCCCTTGCCCCATTCTGGCTTAGATTGAAGGAACTGACCTCCTTCTGTTACCTGTCAGAAACACAACTCTGTCTTACAATACAGCACCTGGACAAAGCCGAGGCCCGGAGACAAATGCGCCCAAGAAACAGACCAGTCATCACTTCGCATTCACTTTCTCTACCGAACTGAGTGCCGCCTCAATATCTACCACATACTCCATGCGTCATTCCATTCAAGCAAGTCGAATTGGTTCACCGAAGACCGCACTAAGCGAAGGGAACAGGCAGCGAATTCAGAGATGTGCAAGCTAAATGATCTGGTGGATCGAAGTCTGAATACAGAGAGTTCGACGAAACCTGGGAAAAGCAAAGGGAATATTGGGGGGGGGGTTTAGTGGCTTATCGTGCACTCCGTAGTATATTCCTACAGCGCAGAAAGGAAATACCACCCGCTAGGTTGTTCCACCATGCGAATATTAAATCAGGAATAAGGAAACACATGATAAAGATGGATGTCGAATGAGACAGAGTCAATGTCCACGCTACAACAAGTGATTGACTAGAGGGAAAGACCGTTAGTACGCCGTTTTAAAGACTGCGGAGGACAGGAGACCGTACAAGTTAGAGCGACTGCCCTTGCTACTACATCCCGGAGCACGACGCTACACATGATCCAGAATGCATCGCAAATTACTTTTCGCACGAGATCTAGCCAATACTTAGATCCCATCTTGTCGAATGTCTTGAGCATTGTCGCAGCTCTGACGGCAGCTCTGTCAAGATCGGCCAGCGTGCCATTCAAGTATATTTGTTGCTGCTTGTGTAACCGCGAGGCCTCTTGCAGGGTCTCGTACTGCTGCAGCTGTGTTTGATGTAGCACCTCGGCTCGTTGCTCGGACTCATTGAGTGCCTTCTGGAGACCCGGCATGCGCTATAAAAGTCAGTCTTGTCCTTGTTGCTTTGAAAGTTGTTGCAAACCTCATTCATGCTCTGCGCTATCTGCAACATGTATACCATTCTGGTCGACAGCAGATCCTATTACAATCAGCTCACTGAAAGGCTCTGATAGTAGTTACTCACCAAAGAAGCATCGACTTCCAAGAGTCTTGCCAGATTATCCTGGCAAAGTGTCCCTAGGCTTTCTTGATGGGCCAGGGCCGTCTCCCTGGTGGTCTGTAGTTCTTTCTGCTGCGCAATTGCCAATTCCTGGTCCCTCTTGACAGACTCTTGGTGTAGAGCGTGTAGTGTCTGACCAAGCTTATCAGCTTCGGTAGCAACAGTCTGGAGTTTCTGGGCAGAGCGTTAACCTTAGCATTAGTCATGCAAGCAATTGCAGACTCACGAATTTGAGACTGTCTGTCTTTTGCTGCAGTGTATCAATCGCAGGCCTAAGGGACTCTTTAAACGAGTCAACGGCATACGCGTACAGGCTGTGCAAAATACGGTCAATCGTCGATCTCAAGCGCATCTCGGTTTCTTCCAGCTCTTGTCTCATCCTGCTTCTCATTATACCGACCGCTTGCATGAATTCTTTCTGACGGGCAAGGTCAGCTGCAGCGACCTCCAAGGCCTCGTGAAGACCACGCTCCAGCTCTGTAGAGCTATTGAGTATAGTTCGATAAAGCTCCAGGAGCTCCTCCTTCTCAGTCTCATCCCTGGCTGCCTGACATATTACCACGGCATTCTGCCGACTGTTGCTATAGGACGTCCACCACTGCGGCCGTGTCTCTAACGACTGCAGGCAAGACTCCAAGTGTGGCTTCTGAATGACGTCCGGAGCGCTGAAGCGGATTCTATCGCTGAAAATAAAACCGAACCTGCCTCTCTTCTGCGGCGGCCCAATCATCAATGAGGAACACGCGTCTGGTGCTGCTGCCTTAGCTTCTCGGAGCTCACAAATGGCAAGACGGGCCGCATAAAGTGATCGTACGAGCTCCAGGTTCAAGTATATATCCGTGTCTTGTTTCTCGGCCCGACGACCGATTGACTGACAGGATGAGACGAGTTCCGATACTGCGAGCCGGTTGCAGGATGGAGCGAGCTTCATGGAATCGATAAGAGTGAGGGCTTCTTGTATAAGGGGCTTTTGCTTCGGGACTCGTGGAGTAAGGAGCGATGCCAGGTCGATCTCTTCCATAGCACGATTCTGGTTGCCTGCGAGAGCTGCTTGCATCGTTAACGATTGTTGTGAGAGTCGCCACATGGAGACGTACCATTCTCCGGAAGCACTGCATCCACTAGGCTGCCGAGAGTAGGGATAAATATGAGCACCGATATAATGATATGCTGAGACATGATAGCGACGAAGGACAATGCAGTCATTAATTTCATGGTGGATGTTAGTGTCGAGGGTTCGTAAGATTGTACCAGGGAGAAGTATGGAGTAAATAAAGGCTATAGTAATGCAGTATAGAGCTTAAGAGATTATGAGTCCATAGGAATTTGGTCAATTGAAGCATAAAGTAGCAGATTCATCAAGTTGACACTGATAAGGTAAGCGAGAGGAACGACGAAGTAGGACAGATGTAAAGCGGGAAAGTGAGGTTATCCCCGTTCTCTAGGCTAAGCCATAAGTCAACTTCAACCCAGCGGAGGAAAGACCCGTAGGGCTAAGCAGACAGCTCCAACATCACTTCATCACGAGTGCAGAGCCGAAGTAGAAGCTGTAGGGAGACCTCACCCATCCCCGATCTATATGTCCTCTCACGTGATCTGGACTAACCGGATTAGGGAGACAGGATCTCCGGACAAAATCCGTCCGCATCAAAAGAATCCCAGACTAGTCAATCAAAACATCAGTCGCAACCCACGCCGCCATGTCGAATCTCCTACCCCAGAGCTGCCTCCGGCAATTTGCGCGGAGCTCCCTGAGAACGGGCGCTGCGTCTGCTCGTCCCGGTTCAGCCTTCGCTCTCCCTCTCCGGACACAACCTTTCTCGACCACTTCCCCGACACAATCGCGGAAGGGCAGTGCCCCGATTACCATTCCCCCGGAGGTGTCTCTCAAGTTCATCGATCTCCCGGTTGTCTCCGTGAGAGGAAACGCCGAGGAAGCTCCCAAGGTTGCAATTGAGGTGTCGGGCCCTCTGGGTGAGTCCCCGTCTTTTCTGAACTGCCCGGCGAGGAAACCACTCTATGGTATTTCTAACAAGAAGTGACTGCTAGGTAAAATGACACTGAAAGTCCCTCCCTTCGTCAACATCGAACACGATGAAGCCCTCCGGAAGGCCACTCTCTCCGTTCAAGACCGGGAGATCAAACACCAGCGTGCTATGTGGGGTATGTCGATAACCTTTTCTCACCGGAAATTACTTCTCTGCTTTGGAACGGGCCGACTGACTAGTACATGACGAAATCAGGCACCATGCGCTCGCATCTACAAAACTACGTCCTGGGAGTGTCGGAAGGTCACATCTGTATCCTGAGTATGGTTGGTGTCGGTTACAGAGCTACGATCGAGTCTCAGGCGACCACCGTCAAGTCCCAATTCAAAGGCCAGAAGTTCGTCTCCCTGAAGGTCGGATACTCTCACCCGATTGAACTCCCCGTTCCGTGGGGAGTTAAGGCCAGCACACCTCAGCCGACCCGTATCCTGCTCGAGAGTGTCAACAAGGAAGTCGTGACGCAGTTCGCGGCCGAGATCCGCGAATGGCGCAAGCCCGAGCCCTACAAGGGCAAGGGTATCTTCGTCAACGGAGAGACCATCAGATTGAAAGCCAAGAAGATTCGGTGATCGGGTGTCGTTTATACCTTGGGGGACTCTCCTTTTCTTTGCTTTTTTTTTTACACCTGTATATGTATATCGGAGCATGGTTCTCTGGGTTCGCGACTGGTATTTTGAAATTTGTGTACTTTTAGACGCATCTAGCGTGGATATAGCTTGACAGATTATGCAGCCAACATGAAAAAAAACCACACAATCTATGCATAACAGGAAATTCGTAACCTCTTCTTACAACTTCAGAACAACCTTCACGGCGTCGATGACCTGGTCGTGGATGGCCGCGGGGGCGGCGACGACACCCTTGTTGGCAGCCAAGGTCCGGCCCTTGCTGAAGTCCAATCTCTGACCGTAGATATCAGTCACTTGACCGCCCGCCTCGCGGACAAGCAGATCTCCAGCGGCGTGATCCCAGATCTTCTCCTGGTAGTCCTTCTTCACCGGCAGGCGCAGGTAGATGTCACCGGCCCCTCTGGCGATCGAGCAGTACTTGGCCTGGGAGTCCAGACGCACACTGGGGGCAGTGATACCGAGACGCTCGGCGACGGCGGCGTTGTCACCCTGGGCGGAGTGGGCAGCTTCGACGCCCTCGCAGAAGACGGCCTGGGCGATGTCCGGCACGGGGCGCATGGAGATCGACTTGCTCTCGGCGAGACTGGCGTTGGTCAGGGGTCTGCTGATGGCCCCGACACCCTGGATAGCAGAGAAGAGGACCCCGTTGCCGGCGCCGCTGGTCTGCTCCGCACCGATTCCGGCGGACAAAGTCTCGGAATCGTTGACGGGCAGGTTGGGGCAGCCGATGGCTCCAACCTTGACATCACCGTTCTCAATCAGGCCCAGGCAGACGGCGTATTGGCCGCCGCGCAGGAAACCCTTGGTGCCGTCGATGGGGTCCAAGGCCCAGACGCGACCCTTGGCACCACCAGCGCTCTTGCCCTCGTCGATGATGTCCAGCATCGCTTCCTCGCTCGGCAGGGCGCCGCCCAGAAGGTTGTCGCTCTCGCTATCCTCCAACTTGATGTCCTTGACGAGTCTCCAGATCTCGGCGCTCAGCGCCTTGTCCTCGCGGAGCGTGCTGGCCTCCTCCTCGGCGACGATCTCATCGTTGGGGAAATTCTTGCGGATGGCCTGAATGATCAGAGCCTGGGCTCCAAAGTCGCCGATGGTGACGGGAGACTTGTCATCTTTGGAGACGGTTCCCTTGGCCTTCTCGTTGAAGACTTTCTGGGTGAGGAGAGTTGCGCGCTGAACGGCGAGTTCAGCGATGTAGCGTTCTTGTTGGTAGGCCATGGTCGCGGGTTGGGTGTGAGGGATGGAGGAGGAATAGAAGTGGGGGAGAAGAGGAGAGAGTAGATGGTGGCGGGCTTTTAAGATGATGCTGACTCCCAGTAGCAGAGTGGAGCAGACGACGAGACGGGAGAAGATGGAGAGTCGCGGTTTGCGGATGGAGCTGGGATCTGCCGAATTCGGAGACCGAAAACCCATTCCAAGCTCACGCCAGAGGGGTCAATTGGCGGATCGGGGGATTGGGGGATGATTACTGAGGAAGTGACTTTCTGTAGGATATCAATTGCTTCAAATTCCTCATCTACGTGTGTGGGTAGTGATTCTTATGAATTTCCATGTGTAGATGTTTCAATCGAAATGGGGAACGAAATGCCCCTCCTCTCCTTTATCCAGGAATGGGGCAGTGAGTACGTAATTGGGTCGGCGCGGCATCGGAAAGAGGAGCCCCAGGCATAATCAGGCAATAATCAGGCACTGAATCGATTGCATTGTCTCTTTTCCCCGCACTAGACCCAATGGGGCAACTGGCGAGGGGCACTACGAATCAGTCACGAGATTGCAAGTGCAACGGAGTCACGGACACTCTCTCCGTCTGTTGTTTATCAAACCACTGCACACATCCACCGCATGACGTTGGAGGGGCTCATTCGGTGTTCCTTCGTCTGTTCTCTCCCCTCGTGCGTGCATCTTTCCTCTGGGATCTTCCATCCGAAATCCAAATCAGCAACACACTCCACCCTTATCTGCGGGTTGGGCTGAGCACTGCACCCGCCAAGGACAAGCCCACAGTTCCCCCAGACACTACTGTTCACACGTCACCACTCTGCGGTTTTCCTGCGCTTCTCCTTAATATACCCTAGTCCATCCGAATTGGGATCTGCATAAGGACTCTACAATAGCATTATAGGTGAACATCAAGTGTCTCCGCCTCGGAATCACTTCATCCCTCTCAACCACATTTTGCGACCCTGTTCGGAGCAGCCATTGTTCATTTGCGCATGTGAAAGTACTCGCTACCAATTTACCGGTCCGCAGTACCCTCGCAAACCACACGACTTCTTAACGGCCGCATTTGCTCTAAAACACATTCTTGAACACCATGTTTCAATCCTCGGTAAGTCTATCTGAAATCCACGCGACGGGCCAATCCCACTGCCGTCCGGACATCAGACCAGCACTTGAACAAACAACCGTCTCTGCTTTGTTACATTTTACTGAACGCCGGACCATCCATCAGTCCACCTCATGTGCTGATCACCTTGCTACTCTCATAGAAGCCATACACCGCCGTGACGGTGCAAATCGAAGTACTCACTAGCGAACAATACGATGTCGAAGACTCCAGCGGAATTGTCGACTTGATCGAAGCCATTCGCATACAAGCTAGTGGCCCGCGGGAGGCCAGTCGTGCGCTGCGCAAGAAGCTGTCAGTCGAGCCAGCCTTTCCCTCTCCCAATCACTAATGACCCCCTGCAGCAAGTATGGCAATCTCCACCGCCAACTACGAGCGCTCACGATCCTCGACTTCTTGATACAGAACACGGGCGACCGGTTTCTGCGCGAATTCGCGGACGAGCCCTTGCTCGAGCGATTGCGCATCGCTGCAACCGACCCCGTCTCTGATCCCCTGGTCAAACAGAAATGCAAGCAGCTGTTCGGACAATGGGCCGCATCTTACAAGGACACCCCCGGCATGGAGCGGGTGACGGCGCTCTACCGCCAGCTGCCCAAACGCAAGCAACCGGCTACCCAGGCGAAGGCCAAAGTGCTGCGCGACTCGGTCACATCCGACGAGCCCGTGATGGGGCATACGGTGTCGGTCTCCGCCGGCAACGGTCCCGCGACGGTTCTCAGTGGGCCGAAACACAAGCACACATCCAGTCGCTCTTCGCGCAAGGAGAAGAAGGAGAAGAGGACGCTCAGCCGCAGTTTCAGCCTGGACAAGGAGAAGCCGGATATTCTGCAGACGCTGGCGTCCTCCTCGGTCGCCAGTACGAACCTTCTCAACGCGCTCAAGTTGGTCAACCGCGAGACCCACCGGGTCAGCGAAGATGCAGAGGTCCTCAACCGGTTTGAGACCTGCAAGACGCTGCGGCGCCAAATCCTGCGGTACATCCAGCACGTCGAAAGCGAGGAGTACCTAGGCAGCCTGATCCACGCCAACGAGGAGCTTGTCACGGCGCTGATGGCTTTCGAGGTCCTGGACAAGAGCGTCGACTATGACAGTGACAGTGACCAAGACGTGATCGAGAGCGGCTGGACCCCGGACCGCGACGACCTCCCCGAGTCCTTCGCCGGGTTGACCGTCAACCCGCCTAAGCCTCCGCGTCCGCCCCGGCCGCTCAGCTTATCCGTGCCTTCCTCCTCGTCGAGACGAAAGACGTACAGTGACAGCGAGTCCGAGACCGATGAGGACGACGATGAGAACAATCCGTTTGGGGACCGGAATGAAATCCGGACCCCTGCATATGAGAGAAGTGAACCTACCTGGTATGTACACACACCTCGGAAGTCCATCAGCCTTTTGTTTTACCCCTCAAAACCATGACTAACCCCCGTTGCAGGAAGGAAGTCTGAATGCTTGACGTGTTTGTTTATGTGAATGTGTGTTTATCAAAGACAGGACGGCGTTGCTTTTTGTCCTTTCCGATGGCGCTCAAATTCCATGGCCTTTTCTTCATCCTTTTTTTTTCTTGTGCGCTTCGACTTGTTCATGACCCGAATGCTATTTTTTATTATACTCTATCTTGTTCAACAACGCCTTGAGACGGTCGTCTAGCCTGATTTCTTCTTGAGACCTCGGGGAAGAAATGTCCCTGTCACTCTCTTCTAATGGGAGTCTTATTCTATGGTTTTTTTTTTATCATCCATTTTCCGCCTGTTTTCGATCCTCAATCTCAGGAGATAGAAGCGTTCGAGAAAAAGGATATTCCTACCTACAAGAACAATCAACCGAAAGAGAAAATTCCTACATGTTTTCATTACCGATATAGAAGGAGTGTGTTCAAGTATGCAAGATTATGGATCACAAGATCAAAAAAATCAAGGCTAACTTCAAATCCGACACCGACACCGACACCCTGCTAGAACGAAGTAGCCCCTCCCTGTTGTTATTTTAGTGAAATGGTATGCAACATTGAGCAATGAGGGAAAACAAAGATTATGAAAGAAATCAGGCACAAAAATGTAAAGGTATTTCCCAGGTTGGTTGGTGGTCATCATCGTGATAAAGGCCAGTCTATATAGGTAAGAACAATCACTCGGAACGCCAGGCAAGAAAAGAAATATGATACTGCAGGTGAAGAAAGGCAAGGTTATATAAGTGGGGGTATTCTGATTATGAGGGGTAACAAACAGCAGGGGAGGGTTTGAAGCAAGCCATTCGGTTTATTGCCATTTGTGTGTGCGGATTTCCAGCCCTTTGATGGCTCCTGTGAGAGCGCCGGGTGGTGAGGATTGTATGGGTATTTGCAATGTTAGTCCGGAGGTGAATAATAATAGTAGGGGGAGGGTGCGCGGTCGGAGAAGGAGGTGATTGATTTTAAAGCACCTTCGTCTTCATCCACTCACTCGTCCCCACGCCGAGGTTCAGCCCGTTGCGCGCCCACCAGGTGCGCACGCGCTGCTCGGCGCCGGAGACGGGGTCGGCGTCCTCGAGCGCCTCCTCGATGTCGCAGGTCTTAAACTCGACGCGCAGGCCGCTGCGGCGCCACCACTCCAGGACCGCGTCGTGGCCGTTCTTGGTGGGGCCCACCAGGACCTGGCTGTCGAAGATCATCTTGGCGCCCTTCAGCCGGTGCCAGAACTCCAGGACGTGCACGTGGCCGTGGGTGCTGGCGATGCGGGCGACCGACTCGCCGTGCGTGTAGGGGATCCCCGAGGCGTCCCACCAGGCCAGGGAGGCGGTGCGGCCGGACTGGGCGGCCAAAAGCACGGATTTGCCGACCTTCAGCGGGATGCGGTTGCGGCGGCTACTGGCGAGGACGGGATTTGAGGAGGTGGCAGCGGAGGAGGTGGATGTGGAGGCGCGCTTCCACCAGTCCAGCACGGCGACTTGGCCCTCGGCGCTGGCGGCCTCGAGGGCGCGCTCGGTGTACCGCAGTTCCAGGCCGGAGGTGCGCCACCACTCCAGCACGTTGACGAAGCCGGCCCGCGAGGCGCCGTCCATTGCGTCGGTGGTGTAGTCCTTGTTCGGCAGGTCGGGGGCGTCGCGCCACCAGGTCAGGAGGTTGGGATTGCCGTAGATGGCGGAGGCCCGGTAGGGGAGGACGCTGAGGAGAGAGGTCGTCCAGAGGAGGTCATGCTGTTTCTCGATGAGGTAGGAGAGGATATCGGTTCGGGAGAATTTGAAAATGAGGTGAAGGGAAAGATCGGAGAGGGGTTTCCAGCGCGGGAGGCTGTCGATGCGCTTTTTGATCGCCGCGAACGATCCTCGCAGGATGGTGTACTCGAGCGAGGCCGGTGTGGACATTTTCAGCAGGTGATTCTGCCATTCTTTGGGCACGGGGAGGTTCGTGGGGATGCCCACGGCTTTGGCGATCTCCCAGTCGTGTAATTGGTCCTCGAAAATATTCAACCAGAGCTCCATCGGTAATGAGCGCGGGCCATGTTCGGTCTTATTCAGGCGATATAGCAGGTGTCGCGACATGGCTGAGGGCACATCCCCGGTCTGCGTTGGTTCCGGCGGCCCGCTCGAATTATCTGAAGGTTGGCCGGAGATAGGATGCGTTTCCGAGAAAGATAGGTTCAGAGTCTGTTCGATCGTGTCGTGGAGAACTTTCAATCCATCCCAGGGCAATTGTATCAATTCTTCCGTGTCCCCTGGCTTCCAGAGCACCGGCGTGACGATCTTGATCCAGGACCAATATTGCCGCACCTCCCAGAGCTGCCGTTTGCTGAGCGGATGGTTCCATTCCGACACGGTCATGCCTGGGATGAGCACCACCGGTTTCGACGACATCCAGCCCCGGAGCAGCGCCAGCGTGAGGGTGTTGGTCAAGCCCGACAGCATGGATCCCAGAGCGCCCGCATCGATCGGCGCGACCAGGAGCATATCCGCCCAGTCGCACAGCTCCGCCGCCTTGGCCTTCAGCCATTTCCGCGCGCCCGTTTTCTTCTCAAAGGTCTGACTATCCACCGTATCCATGTAATGGGGGACTTTGCTGGCGCTCGAGAGCAGAGCCGAGGGCTCGTCGGTGATCAATCGTAGTTCGATGTCCGGATTCCGCACCAACGAGGGGAGTACATTGTCGACGAACGCGCTATCAGTGGAGAGGAGTAAACGTTTTCGACGGCGGGTCGAAGGGCCACCGAAAACTTTCATTTCATTATCTATGCAGGATCCGACCATACTTGTATGCGCAGTGACCATTTCCTCGCTCGCAAAATCCACCTCCATTTCCGAGGACCAAGCAGCTTTAGAGACCACACTTGCAACGGTAGATGTCGTGGAGATGCTCGTCCCAGCCCCGACTGCCATAACAATCCGATTCAAGAAGGGTAAGGGAAAAGGGTGTCACAAAGGAGAATTGGTTGATCGGGCCGGCGATGGTGTGTGTGTGTGTGTGGTATGGGCCTTGCGCACGGTATTATAGCTAAGTGAGCCCCCGAATCGTCCAAGCTAGAACAGGACCGTTAAGAACAAGGCTTGCCAACAGGGGTCGTCACCAAAGCGAATTGTACCTGTCACCGTCAAGGATACTAATCGCAACCAGTGCAATACTTTGGCGTTGAAAAGAAGTGGAGAACAAGGCGGTAAGATAAAGAGGGAATGTGTAGAAGTGGTAGGGCAATCAATTGCAACCCAAGAAAGCCGTTCTCCTCCCAAATGTTGAACTACCGAGTGCAAGCCATGTACAGGAAGTCAAGAGGCGGACCTCAAAGCAGCAGCACGTGTTGAACGACTGGTGGTCTGATCGGAGGAACTAGGAGGGCAAGGAAGCGGTGTGTTGGAGAGTGGCCGAGCGGGACTTGCAGAAGAATACGTAAAATCGCAGATGGGGAGGAAGCTTGGGCGTGAATTTGGTAAGGCAGGCGTCGCCACGTCTTTTCGTTTGCTGCACGCCACCAGGTTTGGAGATATGAGATGTGTAAAGAGGGTGGATGATGATCTCAGGGTGATGAGAGCACTGTGAGGGGGTAAGGGTATAAAGAAAGGAAAAAAAAGAGGGACTGTCACAACCAAAGCAAGGAGAGTAGAGACAGAGTCAGTGGCACACTGACTGGCCATGCATGAGGAATGGTTCCATTAATCATGAACCTGAAGGGGACAAACTGAACGAATTTGAACGAATTTGAACGAATGCCGTTGGAGAACGAACCGCCAAGCTGGGCGGAAGGGTGGGACACGTGGGGCCTCAGGCCACCCAATCCCCGATGATGTATTCATTAGGTAGTCTTTTCCATTCTTTCTACTCTTCTACTACTCTTTTACTAAGTACATACTTTGGTATACCTTGTGGTGTATGTGGTGTATAGTGTACCCCTCAACTATAACTCAACCCAACTCTAATCCTCACGGCGAGAGAGGTTCGAGTGCAACTTATGCTCCCGCATCCCCATGCTAACCAACGCTCCCAGCACCGCCAATCCGAGCAGTGTAAGGAATACCGCCCGTAACGAGTCGATATACGCATCCAAGACCCCTGGGATCCAGTCCGCAGGGAGACGGTGGATCTCATCCAGACTGTCTCGGATCTTGGAGATCAACTCTCCCGCATGTTCCCGATCGCCGAATCGTCTCCATAGACCCGACTTCAGAATGTTCTGAAAGACGGCGGAGGCCACTGTAATGCCAATCGTGCTACCCGTGCTGCGAAAGGCGTAAGATGCAGACGTGATAACCGCATGATGTTCGTGGTCCACGGCAGAGATAAGTGCCACCAGGGTAAGAGTCAGCATACTGCCGTAAGCCGTGCCCATCAGGAAAAAGTAGATAAAAGGGAGCCACGACGGAGTCGTGAGAGACAAAGTGCTGATCAGGACGGAAGCGATAACCAGAAGAGTCAGGGTGATGCGGACAAACACCTTGTAGCGTCCCGTGGAGCGCATGAGAACGCCAGCCCCCAGCGAACCAATGGACGTTCCAATGGCTTGCGGAATCAACCGCACGCCTGCGGCAGTAGCGGAGAGACCCTGGACCTGAAAGAACAAGGGCAAGTAGAACAAAAGTCCGAAGACGGTCATGGTGCTAAACCAATTGGTCAGGCAGGCAGAAAAGACAGTCCGATCAAGAAGAAGCCGGACTGGGATAACCGGCTCCGCCGCAATCTTGGCTTCGATATAGAGGAAGAGGACAAACGACACGGCGGATAGCGGCAGCGAGACCAGGATGAGCGGGTGCGTCCATGGCACTTGATTCCCACCCGTGTTGAGCCCGAGCAGAAACAACACGAGCGTGGTGACTAAGGTTAACGCTCCGAAGAAGTCAACCCGCTTCAGTTTGGCATCGTCGGTGTCCTTGACTGGCACTTTTACCATGACAGTCACTAGAATGCCCGACACCACAATGAAGGGCACCTGGATCAGGAAAGCCCACCGCCATCCCAGCGTGTCGTTGATCCATCCGCCAAAGACGCCACCCAGACCACTTCCAGCACCGTAGCAAATATTTCCAATTCCCTGCCAGATCCCTCGCTTCCGGAGCGGGACCAAGTCCGAGTTGATGATGGTCGAGATGGCTGTCAGACCACCGCCTCCAATACCCGCAATGACACGACCCGCTATGATAGCACCTTCGCTTTCGGCCAGTCCACACATCAGCGTCCCAGCGGCGAAGAAGACATTCGAGAATACCAGTCCTGCCCGACGAGAGAATATATCCGTCAGTCGACCGCTCAGCGGCTGGAAGGCGGCATTGGATATTAGGTAGGACGTGGCCAGCCACGATAGCAGAGACAAGGAGTGGAAGGACGAGGAGATCGGAGCGCTCAGGGTTGCGACAATCGTGGTATCTAGTTACATTTAGCTGAGGAATTGGCAG
Organism: Aspergillus uvarum CBS 121591; assembly: GCF_003184745.1. NCBI lineage: Eukaryota > Fungi > Ascomycota > Eurotiomycetes > Eurotiales > Aspergillaceae > Aspergillus > Aspergillus uvarum. The sequence goes on from NW_020291365.1 coordinate 27,174, forward strand.
AGGAGTCAAGAGAAAGTCACGCACCCAAGGCAGCAAGAAAGACGCCCACCCAGACACTCCCCATCACCAGGATCAGCTCCCTGGTGGTGGGTTCGTCGGCTAACGGAACCGGAGTGTCCCCCGGCTGATTGAGATCATCTTGCCTTTGGTCCCCAAGAAGAGGAGTTTGCTCCGATACCGGCCTTGTGGACGGGATATCTGCTGCGGATTGACCAGGGGACATCTCTATATTGGTATCGAGGTCTGATCACTGTACTGCGACATCTGACAGCGCGAGAAGTTGGGAGGGACCTCAGATAGAGTGGAAGGATGACGATATCTCCCGCGCGGCAAGGCGGCAGAGCGATCGGTGGTGGTTAGTTAGTCAGCCACCTTTCATTTTGTTTCCAGTCACCAAACAACAAGGAAATTGATTGGGAACAACTTTCTTCACTCCAGAGATAAGGACACAAACACCCAGACTCTAGGGATTTCATGGTTGAGGCAGTCTCACATGGTAGTTGCAAGGATTCTGACCGAGAGTCTTCTACCCCTGTCCCAAGAATCAACCATCGAGACCTCTTTAGTCGTGATTTTTCTTCTGCTGCCGAAAGCCCTAAGCTACGTGCAATCGGAGCCTCTTGCCCCTGACGAAAAAAACAGAGTTGGCCATCGCTCTCGCGCATAGCCTATTTCTGGACTAGACCTATCAGTCCAGTACCCATGCCGGCCGTCACTAGTCACTAGTCATCCAATAGATGACTTGATGACCTCAGGGTATTGAGAAGCCTTGAAAAAGAACCAGATGCGATGCCAGCGCGATCTTGAACAGAATGGCAGCACAGACATCTGATGAAACACGATTCCAACGCTGCTTGCAGTTATTAGTTGATCTCCTCATGAGACGACCCTTGCCAGTTGGACGGCCCAAGATGCATTTACGCAGCAAGCCCGAAATGAAAACGATTGTGATAGATGAAAAGTGAAAGATTGGAGGGGGGTCAAATGGACCCTGGGAAATTTTATCCATTTTCTCTTAGTCCTTGTTTTCTTTCGCTCCGCGCCGCTGTAAGAAACGTACAAGATAAAGAGGCTTGCATTGCAAACCTGGCGGTGTTCAAGCTGGATCCATGTTTAGGGCAATTTCCGTGACTTCATATAGATGACCCCACCAGAGCAAGTGGTTTGGCTCAAATAGCTTCAAATAAGCGTATTACCAGGACCTTCCTTTAAGTAATAGTGGATCAGTAGCTCGTTTGTTTTTATCATCATCGGTATACTAAGTCGTCAGATCCTTCGAGCAGCATGTAAGAAATTTCTTTTCTGACAGGTTGGACTTTTGTGTTCCCCCCCTGAATTGAAAGCCATGTTCCCGTTTGGACCAGCAGTTTAGGAGGGGAGTTAGGGTCTCCCGAGATCGCAACAACTCATCTCCGGTCAACAACAAGCTGGGACGGGCGATTTAGGAATCTCATCTACTTTACGAACGGACATACACCACTGGTGAAAAGGAAGCCACCATGGCAGGAAGAGAATAGTCGGGCCCAGATCGACTGGTTCGTTGTCAATAAATAGATGATGGGATGACTCTTCGTCCGTTCTCGAACCATACGGTGTCGTCCACCAGCTCGACTTTCAAACGGAGCACTACCGAGATTAGTCAATTGGTCCATGTCAAATCTTTTCCCTTTTATTCTCCCCTGATGGGCACGGTGGACCTGAAACAGACGCCTGCGGGGTCATGACGGTGGAAAATGAAGCTTGCAATGCAGAAAGAAAAAAAAAAGGAGTCAAAAAGGGACGTGGTGGTGCTAATGAAAAAGAAAGGAGGCGGCAATAGGCAAATTAGACAGGCAGACGATCATCACCATCAGGACCGTGCCCCCGTCACGTGGAATACAAATACCTACTGGGAGTTGCGAAGTCATTGTCTGCTTTGTTCTTTGTTCTCTGTTTCCTGTTCTCTAACCTCAGTCACTCTTTTGACCACATCCTGAACAACATCATCGTCGTGATCTTTAGCCGGTTACCTGCTAGGCTTCATCTACTCGCTTCTCTTCTACCATCAGTTACCTCTACCTAATATACCCATATTATTCATAATGGGTTAGTGCCATTGCCTTTGCTATCTGAGCTGATGAGAAGAAGATTAGCTAACGTAGAATGCAGCGCCGGCTTTCATTGCTAAGTTGAAGCTTAAGCTCAAGTCTATCTTCCGTAAGAAGAAGACCGACCAGGAGGATTCTGAAGCTACTCCTGCTGCTGATGTTGCTGCTGCGGAGCCCCAGGCTGGTGAGTAAAGCGACTATGAATGCCCTATGGAAGCACTGATGGCTAATGATATCAGATGCCCCCGCTGAGACTCTCGCCGAGGGAGCGAAGCCGGAGCCTACTGAGCCTGTGACATCCTCAACTGCCCCGGTTCTGGAATTGAACACGGGCGCACCAACCGCAGAAACCGTGGCGGAGGACCACGCCGCGGAGAAGAAGGCTGAGGCCGCTGCTGAGGCTGCTGCTGACAAGCCTGCCGAGACTGCTGGGCAAGCGAAGGGTAAGCCAGTTTTCACCCAACGATGAGGCCTTGACTAACAGCCTGCGTCTAGCCGAAGAGTCGAAGTAACCGAACTCATGGCGACGAGCGATGCGTTGTGATCTCCGCGCATCTTCCATTCTTTCACCCTCGAATTCCTTAATACCTTGCATCTCATACCCAGCATTGACTGCTACCGATTTCCTTGTGCTCTGTGGTCGATATCATCTTCTCAAAATACCCTATCTTGTTTGTATTAGCTTGGCATCCTTCCATACCGTTTTAATCATCTGAACCAAAGTCAGAATAGACCGACATGTGCCAATTTAGTCAGTCGTAGTAGAAGTGTAAAATTCGTAGAAGAAGATAATCGTTGGAAAGATGATATCGGCACGGGTATCATAGGCTAAGAATTAATGGGAGACATAATACACTTTCGGAGGGCCTCAGTCACTTCCTCCATCTGAGGAAGCACCTTCATCAATCCCAGCAGGTTGAGCAGCTTGACCTTCGGCTGTGCCGGCGGCAGCGGCGGCAGCGGCAGCAGCGGCCTTTTGTTCTCTGGCCTTCTGTCTCCGCTTGAGCTTCTGCTCGCGATTCTTCCGATTGCGTTTCTCTGCTTTACGTTGCTCCTCCTCATCTTGCCGCTTCTTCGCTTCATCCTTGGCCGAACGACGTTTCCGCAGCTGGATGCGCCGCTTCTTTCCGGGCTTCTTGCTCGAAACCGGGACCCTCTCGGGCGGATCGACCACACAAGTCGCCGGCTGGGTGTCGCTATCACCTGCACTCTCAGTTCCCTTCGCCTTCTTCTCACTCTTCAGATGAACCACTTTCCAAGGTAGGTAACAACCAGGCTATATGAAGCACAGTTAGCATGGCAAGCTCCCCACGTCACAGGGCTCAAGAGGTAGGACACTTACCCACGGCACCTGAGCGAACCCCAGCATCTGCAGCCCGGATACTGCCACCTCCTCAAACTGCTGCCTCTTCGCGCTGAGAATCTCCTCCTCCTCGCTGTCCGCCTTTCCCCCCGTCATCGACCCCGGCGCGGTGAAGTAGTGCCCATACCCCCGGAAGGGGTTCACCAACCGGCCATCCTCCAGACCTCCGGCCCCGGGAGTAGGAGACCGGACGCGGATTCGAAGTTTCTGCGCCACCCCCACGGGGGCGGCGGGGTCCGTCCCCTTGCTCTCGTTTGCGTCCTTGTCGTCCGACGTCGCACCAGCCAAGGGTTTCGTGGCTGTCGCCGGGGCAGGAGCACTGAACAGCCGAAATTCAAACTCTTGTTCCTCATCCTCCGCTTTGTGCTCGTTGTCCTGTGGTTGGGTGGGTTCAGGGGCGGCGTATGCGGGTGCGATCAGGGCGTCGAGATTGAGCAATTCACCGAGGCGCTGCTGAACATCTGGAAGCGCGGATTCAGGGGGCGGGGATGCGGGAGGTGATTCTGAGTCTCTGGAAAGTAGCTCATCGCGTCGAACGCTGATACGGGAGCTCTGTTAGTGGGATTGTGGGGTTTGAGGGCGATGCAAAGCGCAAGTCGTGGAAATCGGCATACCGTCTTGCCATGGGAAGGTCAAACATGGTGTCGTGTCGGTTTTCGGGAAGCGGTCACCAATCGAATCGAATGGGAGAAATAAGCAAGCCAATGCTTTTCGAAGAAGTCGATCGCGTTACAGATCCGTTTATCTGCGCTGCGTGCTGGATGGTGACGGTGACCTGATGCCAGTTGGATGATTGCGGGTTGGCGGTGGAAACGAAAAATGTCGGTCGTCGGCCGCGGACAGCTTTATTTCCACCGGTGGTTATCCGGTGCGGCCACGGCCCCGGAGCATTGGCTGTATGCATTGCGCTTGTTCAACCCATCAACCTGAGAGATGGGTTGGATATGTCTGATTGTTGAATTCAGGAATTGATTGGACTGGGGATGTGTCTTCAATTTAAGTTGTTTATAGATTATTCTTTGTTTGCATGAACTGATTGTTCATTTCTACGCCCTCGAATTGGCCGATGAGAGAGCAATGGTTTACAAGGAGAAGGACTGTTGGAAGGAATGCCATTACAGTCGACTTCTAACGACTCTCTACACGTCTACTGGTGCAATCACATCTTTATTCCTTTAGTTTCTCTTATGCCAGTAGAGAGTAACTTACTCACTGTGCTACCACTGTATAGTATAGTGGCTGGATGATGGGCTAGCGCCCATGCACGGGCCACCTCTGTCGGACGGATTGGGCATAGAAGATGCCCGCCAGCCCGTGGCATTCATGCGGTTCACGGGAACTCCACTGACGGACGCCTCACTATCTCGATCTCGACTTCTACAACCACCACCAACTCGTTCCACCAACCCACCCACAAGCCCTCCTTCACCTTCAGTATCACCGCCTGGTGCGCTTCTGTCCATTTCACTCCGCAAACCAACCTTCTTTTGAATCGAGACCGTCCCTCGTTTTTCAGCTCGCATTCATCGCCCAGTTCAACCCGTGTTATCTCTCTCATCCCCAGCCAACGTCGCACCACGTCCAGAACAAGATCCTTTGCCATCGCCTTGACTAGAATACACCATCACCAGACTTAACCCACCTTTACATTCAGAATGGGTATTTGCGCCTCATGTCTGGGGCGTAGTCCCCCAGAAAGCCAAGATGTACGTCCCTCATACCCCTTTCAATTCCACGTCTTCTCCTTAGCCAGCCAGGCATTGCGCCGAAAGCTCGCCGCGCAAACCCTTTTATTTCAGAATAGCATACCACTCAACGAAATCCCAAAGTAAACTCCGCTGATTTAGACCGCAAAACTCATAGGGCGAATCCTCCCGCCTCCTCGAAGAAGACATCTACAACCAACCCGGCTACGCCTACGGATCCCTCAACAACACCAGCCCCGGCAACCACCCGGACCCGGGCTATCTCAAGCGCGAACGAGAAGCGTTAGAAGCCATCTGCCAAAGAGCCTCGGAGTAAGCGCAAACCACTGCTTCCCTATCACATTTGATTCTGTGCGAGAGCGAGCGAGCGAATAACTAAATTACTGGAAACCTACAGCTCCGTCATCGACATCTGGTCGATCCAACCGCAGCCCCATCTCCAACCGCACGCGACCCTCCCCAGCGCCGTCGTCGCCCCCTCCGCCTCAAGCTCCGAAGCCCTTCCGCCCGTCAAAGTCACGAAAACGGACACGACCCCGCCGCGCGCGCCGCGCCGATCCGCCGCATCGCCCAAACCCGGCGGGACGGTCCCGAAGCATTGGGGGGAGGTGGTGATCAACACGCGCAAAAACCGCTCGCGGCCCGGTTCGAGCACAGATGAGGACGGGTCGAGGGATGTCTTTGGGGTGTTGAAAGTGACTTAAAGCCCTCCTCAAATCGACATCGACGAACAAAAAAAAAGTAACCCAACTGGGGCGGGGAAAGGGCAGAGAGGGAGAGCGCACGGATGGTGTTTCCGTCTGAGCTGAAGACCAACAACAAGCGCCGGCTCTTTTCGAGCTGTAGCTTAAAAAGACCAAAGCAATCTGACTCCAAATTGAGGTCGCGAAAGACATTCTTCTCATCGGTTGACGCTCCCCTCCCCCTCCCTCCTCCCTACGCATCCTCATAACTCATCTTGCATCATCATGGTCGCCGGGCGACGGGCGTTTTATTGTCAATCTTTCCGATCTTCCGCTCTCTTGCCCCCTTCTTTGAGCCTTCATGTCTACATCTTCTTCTTCTGCTTCTTCTTCTTCCTACCCATTATCATCTGACGATAGATTCCCATGTTGGATCTTTCCTTTTCTTCCCCCCTTTTCATAATACCCTGGCTTAGCCTGTGTCCTTTCTCTTCGTTCTATTCGTCTCTTTGATTGTCGGATTCTTCTTACAGTTCTGTCTTTGTCATTTTCCTCTCTAATTTGGTCTCTCCGTGGTGTGAGGTACGCATGAGCTGTTTTCCTGCCCAATCTTTTATGTACGAAGATTGTTGCCCCGACTACCTGGAGAGGGGGCGCTCTTCAATAATATATCAATTGAGATCTATGACATAGACATTCGTCGTTTGTGCCATCGCAAATAGACTGTACCTGTTTGGCATGACATTCTTAGTTTTAGTATACAGCCCTATGGAGTTTAAAATTTTCTGTATTATCTTGAGAAACACGGAGTGGGGAGGGAACGAGAGAGATGGGGCGTCACTTGTAGGTAGTGAGCGGTACAATACACCTAAGCTGCACAACTTGACAGCCAGCTCAACCCATCCTCCAGCATCCCGAACAACATCCTCTTGACAAGGAATAAAGACAGCTCAATTGCACCAGCGGACTTCAGCAGAGACCAAAGAAAGAAAGAAAAGAAAAGAAAAACTCCGCCATGGAACGCCTTCCAGCCTGACACCGGCATGATCTTACTTGATAAGATAATAAAATAAAATCGCAAATCGGGAGAGGGAAGCAGAAGATGGAGGCGGAAAGGTGTGAAAAAAAAAAAAAAAAAGACGAAACAATGCCAATGCGATATAGATGGGAGTATAATGTCCAAATCAGGAGCAGAGAAACGGGCGGAAAGGAAAGTGACTGAAATCAGTCTAGATGCAAGGGCATGGTTGCGAAGAATTGCGAAGAATTGTAAGGGAGAGAGAGCGGAGTGGTGAGAGCGGTCGGTTGGGTTTCCTTTAAACATCATCCATCGTACCGGCCGGCTCCTCGCCACCGGATTCATAGCTTCCGGCCGAGCTCAGCTCATCTTCCGACTCGGTGTCTTCGCCGGCGTCGTCGACGGCCTCTTTGCTGGCGTACTTGGCGACATACTCTTTTCAACAGGGGTTAGTTATTGGGGGTCTGACCGAAGGTGAAGGAATGTATCCCCTTACCTTTTACTTTTGCATCGTAGGTCTTGGGCTCGCGCATGAGCATGGCTGCTGCTTCACCGTTGAGGGGATCGGACGGGTTGGGGTAGCGGAGGAGCTGAGGGAGGAAGACCTCGAAGATATTGATCATGTCGTACATGGGCGACCAGGTCTGGTTGATGACGTCGAGGCAGACGGAGCCGGAACTGGGTGGAGAGAGACCAAAGGTGAGTTGGGGCAGACCATGGGGGGATCGAGTTGTTGGGGAATTATGGCACATACAGCTCATCAATGTTCGGGTGGAAGATCCGGTTGACGAACCCGATGCTGGGGCTCTTGTACGGGTATTGATCGGGGAGTTCGACGTGGATCTTCCAGTGGCCACCAGCGAACGGAGCTTAAATTTGGTTAACAAACTCGACTTGGACTGAATCGTGGACTGCGAGAATACCCACTCTCCTCAGGACCCTTGAAGCGGACGTAGAATTCTTGCCTGGTAGTAGATTATTAAGTCATGAATCTCAACTGCGAATCCGGACGCAATGAGACGTACACTAGAACGATTGTTAGCATATGCAGGGCAGCTTGGTCCAGAAAGACAGCAGCGTACTATTATCATTGACCAGAGTCACCTCATAGTCACTCATCAACCTATTTGTTCATCAGCATGATGCCTGTCTATCCCACCCCGCTCGAATTGTCTTCATAAATCCTATTCCTATCGGCGGCTTAGGCACAAGGGGACGGCGTGACCTGGGGCGCATACATCCTGTGACGCATTAGTTAGCTATTATGCGATCGCGAGGTATGTGTGGTATAGCATACTTCATAACCTGTCAAAGAACGCCAACGTCAGCATTTACGCCACTCCCGTCACAGGCACGGAAAGAGGATACTCACATCGGTCTCGATTCTCCGCTTAGGGCTGCTCATTTTGATGGATTGACGGACTTGTGGTTCTCGTGGGTGATATTTCCAGTACAAGGGTAACGACACCGGGTCTCAGTAAGACAAGCGACGAGAAATGGTCAGGGTGTTGGGGATTGAGGTCTTCCCCAAGGTTGAAGCGGGGAAGCAATGAGCGGGGCGAGTCTGGGTAGCGATAGGGCAGATGCAAAGGGCCAAGGCGCTGGATTATTGGATCTGGCAGCAGAAAACGCAAAAACCGAGTTGAAGGTCGAGGGAGTGAGTTGTGTAGGAAGTGTGGGAAAGAAAGAGGGTATAAGGGAATAAAAGAAGAGGAAGCGGGAGGAGAAAGGGAAGTAGAAGTAGTACAAGAGCGAAAGGTGGATGGAGATGAGGTGAGTGAGTGAGTGACGGAACCGTAGTTTAGTGGACGGATCAGGCCCGGCAGTCACTCAGTCACTCACTGTACATAAGGAGGCGGTCAGGCGCTGGTTTCCCTTTCCCGGTTCCATGGATAGAGTGTACTGTACATACTGTACTCCGTACTCCGTAACTTGTAACTTACTCCGCACAACTACACTACGCTACACTACATTATACTACAACAATTTCTCATTTTTCAGCCCGCCAGCTATCTACATCCTGGCATCTGCATAGTGGCCCAAGGACTAAACCTCCACTGTACCCCAACTGCAAGCCAGCAAGCCTTCGGGAGCATATGGGGTGTATTTCGGCCTCAGGTGTCGACTGCCGGGCTGCCTGTCATCTGCTCTGCCCCGATGAACGCAATCATTAAGCTATGCAAATAATTGAACTAGATCATCAATAACACCACCACCCATCGACATATATTCCCTTTCCTGAAAAGAATATTGCCACACCATCGAGTGCTATCTTGCAGCACACAGAGAGGGATTTATTGCATCCACCGCGACGAAATCAACATGGACTCCCCCTCCCCCCACGGCCCCTCAGCCCGCAACTCCCCCAACCCCGATCAAACCAGCCTCCCTCGCAGACCAGCCCAGCGCACGCAATCATCCGACTCCTCAGCGTCCACGGCGCAACATACGCCCATCCCCGATGACAAGCATGGCGCCGATCTACCGATGAATCTATCCGCCTCCGTGGTGTTAACCAGTCTGCCCCGCGATGCCCACCAAGCATTGGCGGATGCAGAAGCCGTAGACAAGGGCAAAGGCAAGTACAGTACTCGTCGTATATGCCCATCAAGCAGCAGCATCACTCCCCATTTTTGAACTCTCTTTTGCCAAAGATCAGCGGCCCTTGAACCGATCGATCGATTTCACAAGCCAAATCGCTCGCCCACCTTTTGCCCGCCTCACGTAGAACTTTTTGAAACTAACCAACCTACCAAAATCCCGCAGTCACGGTCCGATTTCAGCCTCTCCCCTCGGCCCCGATTCTCAAAACCCGGGTCTTCAAGGTCAGCGCTTCGCAGAAGTTCGAGACCGTCGTCAACTTCCTCCGGAAGCGGCTTGACTGCAAGGAAACCGACTCGGTCTTCTGCTACGTCAATAGCGTCTTTGCGCCGGGGTTGGATGAAGGGATTGGGGGGTTATGGCGGGTAAGTTCGTCCTTCTAGTGTCGCAAAGATGGGCGCTTGGACTCTGATATTTTCGTGTCTAGTGTTTCAAAACGGATGAGCAGCTCATTGTTGCGTATTCTATGACTCCTGCCTTTGGATGATAGACGTATCCAGGGTGTAGTTTGACACGGAAGGAGAGATTGCTACCGCTTTGGCTTACAGGTTTGTCCGCTGAACAATACGACTAACAGCTCGCTAACTGCCCTCTTGAGGCTTAAAGTAGATGGCCTTGACGATATTATGAACAGAGTCTCCTATGCGAGGATGATTATGGAACATGGAAATAAAAAGGTATCTATACAAAAGTAGACGGCGCATCAACCAGCAACAGGGATTCCACCGGGGTATGTGAGATACTAGAACCGCGCGAATGAAACCGATTGATCAACGTTTCTGAGCTAAGAAGAAACTCAATTGTCACGTCCCTCTTCGACGATTCGCTCGAACTCCGCCAGCTCCTCCTTCGGGATAGCATAGGTGTACTGCTCCGACGGATAGGCGCGGCTCTTGACCTCATCGCGATACTGCTCAATGCCCTTGATGGCCTCCCCCCAGACATCGGCGTACTTCTTGACGAACTTGGGGAGGAAGCGGCCCGGCGGGAAGTTGCCGGTCATGTCAATCTGCACCAGCACCTGGCCGGAGCAGCCATTGCCGGCCCCGATGCCGATGGTCGGCACGCGCAGCTTCTGGGTGACGATGGCCGCGATCTCCGCGGGCACCGCCTCGACGACCATCATGAACGACCCGGCCTCCTGCACCGCGCGCGCGTCGCGCAGCAGCCGCAGCGCGCCCGCCGTCGACTTGCCCTGCACGCGGAACCCGCCCAGCGAATGCTGCCGCTGCGGCGTGAGCCCGACGTGCCCGACCACGGGGATCCCCGCCTGCGTGATGCGCTTGATCGTCGGCGCCATCTCCTCCCCACCTTCAATCTTGACCCCCTGCACCCGCCCTTCCTTCACAATGCGAATCGCAGACTGCAAGGCCTGCTCCGGGGAGACCTCATAGGATCCCATGGGCAAATCGGCAACCTAACCCGACGCAACCGAAATTAGCTCCCAGCTCAAAACCAACTTCCCTGCTTCTCCTTCCTCCCTTCCCTTCACATCCGTAGACAAAGTCAAAACATACCGTAAAAGCCCCCTTCACCGCCCGCGCCACACTGCGACAATGCAGCAGCATCTCCTCCATCAGGATCTCACTCGTATCCTCCATCCCCAGCGCCACCATCGCCAGACTATCCCCGACGAGCACCATATCCATCCCCGCCGCCTCGGCCACATGACCCGACGGGAAGTCATGCGCCGTGAGCATGGTGATCGGCTCCCCGCGCTTGTACATGCCCCGCAGCGTCTGCAGGGTCACCTTCTTCCGGGCCGGGGCGGCGGCGCTCGCGCCCAGCGGGGAGTGCGAGCTGTGTCGGATTTGGGTTCGCGGTAGACCATATTGCGAGGAGAAGGAGAGCGTGGTTTGTGTGAGGGCGGGGAGGTGGCGAGGTGTTGTGGTTGCTGTTGTCGTAATAGGGCGGGAGGAAGAGCCGCAGACAGAAGAGGGGATTGACCGGCACCGGCGGAGGGAGGAAGAGAGGAGGGCCGATGGGGTTCTTGACGATGCCATGGCTGTTCTTTCTTTTTTGTGATGTACAACCGATTGAATTTGTTACAAGCGTGGAGAGGAATTGGGGACTGAGAGAACGAAGTTGCAAGCTTCAGTGGATTTTCCCCGCAACACCAATCCACCAGTCAGTCAGTCCAAAACCCAGGTCAGATGAGACGGAGAGGCGAATATGACACAAAACAAAGAATAACAAAGATCCGAATGCGGCGAACGGGAATGAGTTTAGTTGGTGTAGAGGTACTGTGTAAGGTGAATGCTGTGACGTCGTCGCAAATAGTCTCTCTCTCTTTTCTTTTTTGCCTTCCGGCGGGCCAACCAAAAAATGTTCAAGGTGCTTCCGTATATGTTTCGGTACTGTCTGTAGCTTGGACGGCAAAGCTACCCCCGATACTGTATCTTGAACCAAATTTCCTTCGACGACAAAATTGGGTTTCGTAGGTTATTATTTGTAAAGAAATTATATCCGTCATAAACAATAATTTTTGCCCGCAGCCGGTAGTTCAACCTTTATACCACCGACCCTATGTACTCCGTAAGCTGTGCTGGTATATGCAGCGTAGTCCCGAGCATCACCACACCAAAGACCAGGCCACCAGGTCCCGCAAGGGGAGACAAGAAAGATTCCGAGGTCCCGAGGCGTTACAGTATCCCCGGCATGCTTGGCTACGGTTCGATTTGTGGGAAAAGCTACAGCGTAAATCTCAGATCAAGTGCCGATGGACTGATATCTACGGCGTAGATTGTTGATGGTTGAGAAAGCGACTGCTCGCGTGCTGGTATATGCGGCGTAGTTGAAGTACTTTTAAATCTTAGTTCCCTTTTGTCCGATTCTGCCGGTCTTAATGTGCCCTATCGGGGCGATTGTTGGGGCACTCGGTGGGTTGCCACTGGAGCTCATTGGTTGGAGAGGGGAGCGGTGGCTTCTCCGCCGGGGGCTGGGCTTGTTCCGGTGCCGATGAGGGGTGAAGGAAATGGGCCGAGGCATTTTATGCAGTGACAAGTTCCTGGTCATGACAGGACTGCCTGCCTCAACAGTTGACAGAGTCATAGTAGTTACCCTATAGTAGTACTCTGGATATTGAAGAACACTACAGGTTACATACTATACCTACAGTCGCTATCGGATCCTGAAACCCCCAGTAATCATCTAGTATTCCATTCCTATGTAAATTGTGGATAAGAGCTGCTAACCAGCTTACTGACCCTACTTCCTATAATAAAAAACGTGCGAAGCTACCTAGGTAGCCAGTCAAGCCTAAGGCCCAGTCCATCCCTCAGGGGACCTAGTGATAGTCCCAGCAGAAGGGAAAGGACCGCAAGGAAGAGATAGACACAGACAACCACCGAACGTAAATGCAAAACATCAAGCATCAACACCAATCCAGGAATGCAGCCCCTTGTATGCAACCCCCATGAAACACATCAAACCATGATTGAACCGAGAAGAAAATAAAAAGTAGAAGAGTAGACGACCGAAGGCAAATGGAAAAGGGGGCGAAGTAAGAGGACGAAACAGGTGACGTTGTCGGTCACATTGCATGCAGATGCCACCGCGAGTCTTATCACTGAGAATGGACAGTTCGCTTGCTGCATCTGAAGCATGACCACATGCATATTCGCAAGACAACCGCCCTGCAGCCCGTACAGCCTCATGCCCGATCCCCTGCTTCGCTGACTTCAGCTGCCACGTGGGCCTTTCCAAGAGAAGAGATTCCGCCGCTGTCAAGGGCCATTCCATGCACATGCGCTTGCCTCATAGGTCAAGGACGGACAGCGCGAAACACAGCCAAAGCCCAAAGACGCCAGGTGTCCTTGAATAGGCTGGCTGGGGATGTCAATAGCAATAAACGTGATAAGAAAGATAAGAAGGAAGAAGGAAGGACAGCTCTGAAGAATATAGACAACGCTAATACATCATCGGCTGACGACGAGGGTGCCTGCTCGGAACCGCATGCAAAGTTGTATGTATGACATTCGACGAAAGGAAAAGGTGCTAAAGCCCTTCGTATATGATCCCTTGCTGAGCATTAGGGAAAGCAACACGGCGACTCATGTGATGATTCGAGAAATGCGATATATTGTACATATCATATATCCACCTTTTAACTGTATTCTCGTGCCAGACTTTTACAATGCAAGTTTAGGCTTGAGGGGTCTCTCCAGCTGGATGAGCAAGGAATCGAGTTCGGCCCAGTTAGCTCTGTTAATAGCGAATTTGCGGTGCTTTCGAGTCATGACGTGCTAAACAATGGTCAGTTGCTGTCTTCAAACGCGGTTTGGGAGGTCTCACCTCATCAAAGTCATCGAACTTATCCCGGCAGTTTTCACAATAGCCTGGCTTGGGGTCTCTCCGTCGCTCCTTTTTCTTCGGAGTGGTCCCCTTTCGGGTACTTGCCAGACGCTTTAGTGCCCCGGTGCCTGCTAACTGCACCGTCTCTTCATCGAACACATTCACAGCTTTCTCAGTGTGGCTTAGATTACTCGGTCGATTCTCATGGGTTCTCATCTTCAGATTCGTGTTCATGTTCGTGGTCTGGTGCGACGGTGGCACCGTGCCACCGGCAATTACTCCGTTCCCTTTCTCCAGTACCTTCCGCTTCAACTCATGGACTTCCTTGCTCAGGCCAGCCTTAGCCCCGGGGGCAGCGGCAGTCGAAGAAACCATCTGGGAGCGGATGGCAGATGTGATGTTCGAGGGCTGTACTCCTGACGCTGCAGGTTCACGGCCATGGAAGAATGGCCCCGTGCGCTGCATTGGAGGTGGACAAAAACTCTCAGAGCTCTTCCTAGGCGACTGTGGTCTAGCCGGCTGCATCTCTTGCATCTCAGGTTGCTTTGATTGGCAAATGACCTCCGCGGGACTATATCCCGGTGTTGCCTCCTCGACCTCATCTGGGGTCTTGGTGATCTCCGGCACATTCAACTTCGTATCTCGGATTTCTTGGACGGGAACAGGTTTCGGTACCGGCTTCTTCTCCTTCTCGCGTTGGCGGGCGCGTTGTCGATCCAGCTCCTTCTTCGTAGGCGGCTCGTCGATGAACGGACACTTGCCCAGCGGTGCGCTTCTGAACTGCGGCCAAGTCCCATCCTGCCGTCTGACAACCCTGGCGTACTCCCGTACCATGACAGGCCGGGTCTTTTCATCCATGTCATGAACGTAGATGAAAGGGCCTTTGAACAAGATCTGCTCCTTAAGAACCGAGTGGGGATTCCGGTCAGACGGACCGTTAAGCTCGTTTTGAAGCACTTGTGAGAGGTCGTTTTCCCCCTTGACCCTTGTGTGGCCACTGACAGCATTTGTAGTCCGAGTCGAACCGGTATGGCCCGCGATATCCCCATCATTAATAGTAGCAATCATCCGCTGAAGTTTCTCGATAGCCCAGATCTTCATGCGCATTTGCCGGGCTCGGTGCAGCACATCCATTCCTCTCTGTTCGCGCCGTGCATCGTTCTTAAGGGACATGTGAAGGTGGCTTTCGGCGCTCTTATCGAGTAGGGACGGATTGACGGTCTGCAAGGTCCCATCCGCGTTCAATTGCTCTGAAGGTTCCGCGTTGATCTCGGTCGGGGTTACGGTATCATTTTCAGGGGGAATGGGTCGAGAGGTCACGACGTGGCTCACTTGACGCGAGAAGAATTTTTCCTCACGCTATAAAAGGTCAGCGAATACAATGGCACACGAACAAATGTCTACAAGGAGCAAGTACACCTCGAGCCACTATTACTCCAAGGCCCTAACGGTGCTTTCGAAGATCGAAGTGCAAGGCTAAAGTGTGGTGGGCTGGGGGGCAACAAAAACTTACAGCTCCTAGAGCCAGAACCTGTCTTGAGCATTTGCTTCGGACATCCTCCGGGATACTGTCGAAGTAGAAGACGAATTGAGGAAAAGCCTTCCGGTAATGTCTTTGCCACTGTCGCATAGCATCAAGCGTCTCGGCGGACGGCTTGTCGTTTCTAGTAACTTTTTGTTGACTCTGACGTTCCTTGTCCCGGACGGCAACCAACTTCCTCTCGAACGCGCTGGGCTGGGCATTGTTGGTCCGACGTGTAAACAGCTTGGAGTCCGGGTTCTGCAAGGCGGAAGTCCGGAGACGGGTGGGTGATCGCGCCTCGGGGTCCTGGCCATCGACTACCTGCTTCTTCGGAGGAGGCTGGCCGTAAGGGATGTCAAGCTGGGTTGACACCGCCCGGAGACGTTTGGCCGGCACGAGGCCTGACCTGTGAGGGGAATTGGTAGCATTCGGCACGTTTGCGAGTGGTCGGCGAGTCGACATATTAAGAGTGGTTCGAGGGGAGGGTGGGATGAATACTGCTGCCATGTGGTAACAATAACGGCAGCACTATTAACGAGGAAGAGATAGGAGGAGTAGGTTAGAAGAGCAATAAAGGAGGGGCACTCCAGACGAGCACGCGATGGGATTACACGTCTCGACGAGCAGAGAACTCGATCAGAAAAGGTCCATTGTCCACGCGATTATACGATAGTAAAAGGGAGTGGATGTGAACAAATGAGACTTAGATGGTCCCTAAGTCCAAAGGGATCCAACCAATAGTCCCAGATCTAAGGAAGGAAGAACAGGAGGACAAAGAGAAGTAGGGGAGGAGGAAGAGGAGTAAGTAGAGTGGTTGGTGGTTGGTGGTTGGTGATGGTGGTGGTGGTGATGATCGAAGAGAAGAGCCAGGCTAAGCGTGTCAGGGAAGGTTGGTGGAGACCGGGCGGGTTTGTTTTGGCTCGGGGATGTGCGCCTGACAACAAAAGGCGTGCGCGAAGCATGAGCCCTGCCTCCTCCAAGAACATTCTTAATTGCCTCGCTATTCAGGCTGTTCAATAACTTGCCTGATGCTTAGCTTGATCCTAAGTCCTTGTTCAAATTCCCTAACCACAACTTATTCTGGTTGTAACCTTGACTCTTGAATTCATCTTCTTGACCCAAACCCGGACGCGTTCGGACAATCCCATCGATGCATCACAAAATGTATGACGTCTATCCTACTACCAAAACTTGGTTTGTCTGTTTACCTGCACCTGAACGAGGTCATTACCTCTAAAAATGGGAAAGCTGGTTTCTAGTTTACAATTAAATCGAAGGGTATCTATCCAATATTCCTGTTCCTTCTATCCTAATCCCGAAGGGCTTCAATGTCTTCGACCTAAAGTAGCACCCCGCGTGTCAGCAACAAGTCAGACCGATGAAAAAGCAGATCTTACCTCTTTCACAGCTTCTGTGGTCAGAATGATAGGATTCTCGTCACCGACACAAACACTATCCTCAATGCGAATACCAATACCGCGGAACTTCTCCGGCCAACGGTCGCTTTCGGGGACATACAGGCCACTGGAAAAGAAAAGGATTAGTGTGAGCATAACAAAACTGGGCACGGAATACGCACGGCTCCACTGTGATACACTGCCCTGCCCGCAGAGTATAGCCACGGGAATACCCTGAGCAGTCATGGACATCGAGCCCAACATAGTGTCCAACGTGGTGAGGGAAGAGGATTCCCATGGCCTGTCTCAAATCAGTACCTCGAACACTAGATTGAAGTGGCGTAGGACGGTACTTACATCCCCCGAGACGTCAAATCCGAGTTGTATCAATTGTTCCCGCAGACCGTTCTCAGCAATCGTGTGCAACCGGTCCAAGCTCACCCCTGCATCTTCCCTGCAGAGGGAGAGACAGTGGCGGTGCACGCTCAAAACTGCGTTGTACAGGTCCTTTTGAGGGTCGGTGAATTTGCCATTGACAGGCCAGGTTCTCGTGATATCAGACACATAGGTGCCCGTTTCCTACGACACTGTCAGTTCTTGATCTAGGAGCTCTTTTGGAGAATATACTCACTCCGCCTCCGTCAACAAGGACCATGTCTCCATCTCTGGTTTATCGTATTAGAAGATCGTTTAGTGAGTACGACCGCAGATACTTACCGGAGCAGATCGTCATTTCTAGTGTAGTGAATGCTCAAGGCATTCTTTACATGTTAGGGTCGGTCTGTCGTCTGACATTGAGGTGAGTTATACTTACGGAACCACCCGCAACAACCGGGACAAAGGCACTGCCATCGCAACCGTTGCGTCTGAAGTTATACTCGAGGAATGCGGTCAAGTCTCTCTCCTTGGTGAATGTCTGCCTCATAGCTTCAGTGAACGCCCTGCCCGAGGCCTGTCCCACCCGGCGCATCTGTACGACCTCGTCTTCGCTCTTGAAGACTCTCATCTCGTTCAATATCGGCTTCAGCGGCTTGACCTTGCGGTAATCGACCAGTTTCTTCAGCTTCTCGGAGGTAGCAGTGGGGCCGTAGAGGAAGCGATGAAGGGACGACCGCCCGGGATTCAAGGCGGGAATATCTGTATAGATCGCGGTAGCATCCGACAGGATCTTGGGTAGCAAATCTCCGATGCGATCGATGTCCCCTGACTAGAATCCGGCTTATCGTCAGTGTCCGAATCATTCCATTTAACGGCACAAGCATCCCTACCTCGTCCGCGTTGAAGACATCAATGGCAGCGCGGGTACCCGACCGGGCTCCATCCCAGAGTTCGGCCTTTGCATCCTTCTCGCGCACGTACAAATGGAAGAGGTGATTATTCCCTGATCCGTCATTTGCTGCCAAGTGAGTCAGCACGGTGTACCCTCAGCCTGTTTCATTCTTATTCCGCCATGCCAGAAACTCACCGACGATGGCCAGCGCACTGGGTTCGTTGAAGCCCGTAAGATAGAAGAAGTTGGAGTCTTGACGGTATTCATTGAAGATCCCCGCTGCGCGATAGGTGACCTCCGAGGCAGCCAGCACGGCTACAGCATGCTTGGGCAATTTGTTTGCGAGTCGCGAACGGCGCTGGGCATATTCGAGGGCGGTGATTCCGGGGGTCACTTATTCAACAGAACCATGATCAGCACCCTGACACAATATAAAAAAGAAGCATAATATAGGGACTCTACTCACGTTCACCCGGATTCAGGATATGAGGATGTGTCTCGTGAAGCGGTTGACCGAATTTGAGTTCTGCGGCGGAGATGGAAGCATAGCTTCGGCGAAGCGCAAGACGCGGTTGACGCTGTTGGAGCGCCAGACGACTAGAATGCGATAGGAAAGCGGAGGGTATCTGGTGGGGGAGGTAGCGAGGCCATTGGCGAAGAAGTAATTTGCAGGTCGACATGCTTATTGAAGTACCACCATTGAAGGTGCGTCGAAAGCGCTAGGTTATCGAGAATTCACGTATGGCGTATGGTTCGGATCTTACAACGGTGATCTCCAACATCCGGGGTCCCAAGGTTTATGTTCCTGCCTCAGGCATAAAGCTGCCAGCCTCTTTCGGCGCTGTCGGCCAATCAACATCAAGCAGTTTCCGATGGTCTCCTCCATCGCTGTCTGGATTGGCCGTGGCTTCACAATCGCAGTATCTCGGAGTTGGAAGACGTACCACAGCCCATGCTTCTTATTGTTGAGAAAAGTAGTCAATTGCGAATACTACCTAAGTGACTTGGTGAATACTATGTGTATACCATGCGAACCTGCTTACCGGAAGAATGGACCTAATCCTTTGTAGGATATTTGAGTGACTCATGAACGATAGATTTAAATATACCTGAGCTCACCTCCCTTAGTGTCAACAGAGAGCACGTAACCTCACTTCCCCATTCTACCTGTATTGTACAGCGTGGAAACCACCACATCTGCTCAATTTACATCAAACTTGCTAGGGACAATCCGACAAAATGGGAAGGACTCTAACATATCCCAAGAAACCGTCCAACACCGTCAACCGCTACAAACATCGAGGTAAGATAGTTCCCGCTCGGTAAGCACAGCTCAACTAACCACGATATAGCGACCTACGACCTCGGTGCCATCCATTCTATTATCAACTCCACCCAGGTTCTACATGTGTCCTTCAGCCCAGGGCCGTCTGAGCCCTTTCCCGCTATTCTCCCTATGATTGGGCAGATGGGCTCCTTCGACTACCCATCCGCCAGCATCGACGAGCCACTGGATTGCTACCTCCACGGCTATGTCAGCTCTCGGATCATGAACCTTGCCCGCGACTCGGAGGGGGAGGGCCTTCCCGTCTGCGTGGCGGCCAGTAAAGTCGACGGGCTTATCCTATCACTGACGCCCAACTCCCACAGCTACAACTACCGCTCTGCCATCATCCAAGGCTACGCGCACCTGGTCACGGACGAGGCGGAGAAGCTGTACGCGATGGAGCTCATCACGAACTCCGTGCTGGCAGACCGCTGGGCCAATACCCGTGTGCCGCCCGACCGCGCCGAAATGTCTTCCACCGTCATTCTCAGAGTTAAGGTCGTCAGTGGCAGCGGTAAGATCCGCGATGGTGGGGCGTCCGACGAGAAGAAGGACACTGGCAACGAGGAGGTCACCGACCGGGTCTGGACGGGTGTGGTGCCTGTCTGGGAGACGTTTGGAGAGCCTGTTCCGAGTGAGCAGAACAAGGTGACCGAGGTGCCGGACTATATCGGCGCATTTGTGGCGGCGCAAAATGCAGGGAACCGCGAGTATGCGGAGAAGGCCATTGGGATTCAGCTGCCGAAAGAGGAGCAGCATTGACATGTGTTGTGTTGAAGTACCTGAAGCTTCCTTTTTTTTTTTTTTTTTTTTTTTTTGCTGTTAATATGTTGAAGTGATTTCATCAATGAGCGGGCAGATATTCTTCAATTGATTGTGCATCTAAGCTGTTCATAGCAAGTTCAATTTGTTTATTGAGGGTGAGTCGGAGTTGCCTGGAGACATTGTGCGGGGTGTGGTGAGGGGATTTGGACGTTGATAATGCTAGGCTAGACACAACCTAAGACTCTACCAACCAACCTCTGGGTAAGTGGATTATTAACAAGATATGAGCTCTAAGCTCTGCTCTTAAAGCAGGCTGGCCAAAGTACTAGAGCAAAATGGCTTGGTAATACCCCGATCAATGGATCACGTTGGAGATAAAGTTCTTTCAACGCATATACTTGGGTGGCTACCCCACGTCATCGCTTAGCGTCCCCTCTCGTCGGAACGCCAACATGCTCTCTCAACTTCCGGATTGTCTTGTCCAAGCGACCGGCCAGAAGGAGGAAAGGGATTTCTTAGGGTGCCTACCTAGAGTCGACTTCTCACATTACTGCTATTGTGACTCAATTCGTCCGTATCAAGGCAGGCTACAAGATACACGGACCTACTCCACCTCGTTCCAGAGGCTACCATCATGGCTTCATCCGCCATCCCAGCAGCAGACCTCAAGTCATTCACAGACTACCTCAAAGGGTGCAAAAGAGTTATTGCCCTTCTAGGAGCCGGAATTTCTGCCTCCTCTGGGCTTCCCACCTTTCGAGGTGCTGGTGGGATCTGGCGATCTTACGATGCGACTGCCCTGGCAACTCCTGAAGCATTCAATGCCAACCCCGACCTAGTGTGGCAATTCTACAGCTATCGAAGGCATATGGCCCTCAAGGCCCAGCCCAATCGTGCACACTACGCTCTGGCCAAGCTGGCTAAGAAGAATTCCAAATTCATTACGTTGACACAGAATGTTGACGGTGAGTCTGAGACTGCGCTACCGGGAAAAATGGAGTAACAAAGAGGAAACTAAAGATTGTTTTGTTCGCACACTAACCAGTTGACTTTTTCCCCAAACACAGGCCTCTCGCAGCGAGCAGGTCACCCCTCTCACCAGCTCCACCTCCTGCACGGCTCCCTTTTTACCGTAAAATGTACGTCTTTCTACTGCAGCTACTCGCGCGAAGATGACTTCACCAACCCAATCGTGCCTGCACTCGCCCTTCCGAAGGGTGCGGCAGATCTCGATCCATCACCCGAAGATTCGACAGGCGAGCAGGCGTCTCGAGCTTTGGCGGGCGCGCTCAAGGGCGGAGAAGGCGAAGATGCAGAGCTGGATATCTCCGATGAACGGGTTCCTCTGCCCGCGCTGAGTCCCGACGTCCTTCCTCGCTGTCCAGAGTGCAAGGAAGGGCTTCTACGGCCCGGGGTGGTGTGGTTTGGGGAAAGTCTACCGCTACGAACGCTCGACTATATCGATAAATGGCTGAGTAAGGACACGGTGGATCTCATCTTGGTGATCGGGACTAGCTCGCAGGTCTATCCTGCGGCAGGGTATGTCGATAAAGCGCGCGCAAGGGGTGCAAGGGTGGCAGTCGTTAACATGGATCGCAACGATGTCGGGTCTTCTGGGTTGACTTCGAGGGATTGGTTCTTCCAGGGTGATGCTGGAGTCATCGTACCTCAGATATTAGAGCCTGTTATTGGCAAGGTATAATAAGGGAGGAACCCAGGAGACGGTTCTGACTGGCTATCTAGAATGATTATAGAGCAGGCTACGCAAAGAAGAGAAGAGTGGGGTATTGCTGCTTCACCGCAATTTCTTGTGGATACCATCGTAAATATTTGATGGACGTTTCCGATTTGGCTAACCAGTCAATAAGACGTCATGGTTCTCAAGTCCAAGTCCAAGCTTCTAATTCAATCTAAATCCCCGGGTTTTCATCTGTCAAGGGCTCAAGGCCCTGTGTCGCAGGCTCAAGTTCCATGTTGGGTCCATGCGTCCGGAGCGGTTGCCGGGGCAAAGAGGTGGAACCAAACCAAACAAATGATAGCGCTATCGATAAAATGTGGCAGGCTTCGGCACTAACAGATACCTCTACGTAGCGGCATCTTCTCTTCGGTCTCCATCTCAACCCCTCCATCACCTCCCCTCCATCACTTCAGTTCTGGCATATCCTTAGCATCCTTTGCTCGAGCACGATCTGGAGTGAGTTTATACTTGGGTTTTTAGCTTCCACTTCTTCCTCACCCCTCGTGTGTACTGCAATAACTTTACCTTTCGCCATCATTGTGGGTGTGCCTTGCTAACCACTTGACCGGACCTATACAGGATCAAACTAGACTTCCGCAACCAGATCAGGAACACAAACAAGTGGTCGGACTGCTCTCTTAGAAGCTCGATGCATATATCAGACGCATAAACAAGCGCGGAGCGGCCACTACTAACCTACAGGACCTTATTAAAAACACTTCACGACCACTACCTTCAACATGGCGCGCGAAAGCGATGCTCCGATAGACCCCATGACGCCTCGTCGGCCAACTGACGGGCAGCAACAACCAAAGCAACAGCAGCAGCAGCAACAACAACAACAACAACAACAGGCTCGTCGTGTTCATCCAGAGTTCGGGAAAGCAACTCCTCTTCGCCCAGTGCAACACCAGAGTCACGCTCACCCGAGCCAGAAGACTCATGACCCGAACTCTTCCACTACTGTCAACAACAATCGAGGCAACCCTTTCAACATTCCCAAACCCAACCAAGCTCGCCCCGAGCATCACCGATCCCAGCAACATGGACGACCTCAACACCAGCCTTTCCCCCATCACAAAGGACCGATGACTCCAGGCCCTGCTGGAGGCTTCTCCACCCCTCGTCGGGCGGATCCCTACGACCCTTTCAAGCCCGTTCGCCCCTCTGCCTACAACAACAACCGTTTCTCCCGCCCTACTAACGACGATGTCGTCGAGATCCGCCGGCCCGAAAATTTCACGTTTAATACCCCACGGGCGCCCAAGACGTTCTTTGCCTCCAAGCCATCGGCCATCAAGATGTCGAATGCGTCCCGGAATCTACAGAACTTCGTCGATCTAACCAGTGAGGGTGGGTTCACGCCGAGTGCGCGGCCCAAGAATACGGGATTCGGGTCGATGGATGTGAACGGGTTCGTGGATACGGCGAAGGCGAATGAGAATATCAAGGCATTGTTGGAGGGAGCATTTGAGGACGACGAGGACAATGAGAAGAAGAAGGATAAATCGAAGAAGAAAAAGAAGAAGGACAAGAAGAGAGATTTCAAGAAGGAGAAGAAGGAGGATTTGACGAAAGAGAAGAAGCAGGACACCCTTGACATTGACGATCTTGCCGCGCAGCTGGAGGGCGTGACGGTGAAGGAGACGAGAAGCTCAGATGACAGTGAGGATGAAGACGAGACATCTTCGAGCTCGCCCAAAGCTTCCGCTGAGGATTCGGCGACGGAAAAAGAAGAGGAGGTTACCAGTGAGGTTGATGCTGAGTCAGAAGACGAGGAAGACGAGGAAGACGAGGAGGAGGAAGATGAGGATGATGGCACAGTGGAAGGCCTCAAGGTCAAATTACTTCCTCACCAGCGGGAGGGTGTCAACTGGATGTGCGATAAGGAAACTGGTCGAAACAAGACGAAGGGTGTCCTTCCCAAGGGTGGCATCCTAGCTGATGATATGGGTCTCGGGAAAACTGTTCAGACAATTGCCCTGATCCTCTCCAACCGGAAACCTGCAAATGGATTAAGAAGATCTAAGTCTGAGGATGAGGACGACAGTGACGAGGACGAAGAAGAAGATACTCGGAAACTTCCGCCCGGTCTCAGCAAGACCACTTTAGTCGTCGCACCTCTGGCACTTATCAAGCAGTGGGAAGCAGAGATTCAAGATAAAGTTGAACCCTCACACAGGCTCCGCGTGCTAATTTACCACGGCACTGCACGCGCAAAGGCAACAGACAACTTGGAGGACTACGATGTTGTAATCACTACCTATGGAACTCTGACTTCGGAGCACGGTGCGATCGACAAGAACAAGAAGAAGACGGGCATCTTTTCGGTATACTGGTATCGGATCGTCCTGGACGAAGCCCACACGATCAAGAACCGGAACGCTAAGGCGACCCAGTCTGCTTGTGCTCTCGACGCGGAATATCGGTGGTGTCTATCGGGAACGCCGCTGCAGAACAACCTTGACGAGCTCCAGAGCCTCATCAAGTTCCTACGAATCAAACCATTCAATGATCTGGCCAATTGGAGAGAGCAGATCACGAAGCCCATAGCTAACGGTCGCGGTGGTCTTGCCATTGAGCGCTTGCAGGTCTATCTCAAGATCTTTATGAAGAGACGGACTAAGGATGTCCTGAAGCAGAACGCCAACCTCAAACCGGGTGAAGAGGGCAAGGGAGGTGAAAAGAAGAAGTCCAATGGTTTCCAGATCGTCAAACGAGAAGTCGTCAAGGTTGAAGCCGAATTTATGCCCGGGGAACTGGACTTTTACAAACGCCTTGAACAGCGTACAGACGACAGTTTGGAGAAGATGATGGGCGGTGAAAAGGTCGACTATGCCGGCGCGTTGGTCCTATTGTTGCGCCTCCGGCAGTCGTGCAATCACCCCGACCTGGTCAAGAGCGATCTTGCAAAGGACAAAGATATTCTCCTGCAGACAGGAGCCACTGGTAGCCAACAGTCATCTAAAAAGAGCGATGATCTGGACAGCATGGCGGATCTGTTTGGGGCACTGAGTGTGGTGTCCAAGAAGTGTGATATCTGCCAGATGGATCTTAGCAAGGACGAGGCATCGGGCGGTAGGAGCAGATGCAGAGAGTGCCAGACTACGTTGGATACAAACGTGATGACAACTGACAGGAAGAGAAGGACTGGTCCCAATGCAGTTATTGATCTGACAGAGTCACCTTCGGCGCGCCGCTCTGAGGCCCAGACAGCTCGACTTCGCAGAAACAGAAGAGTGGTCCTCGACAGCGATGATGAGGATGACGAGGATGGCGAGGATGGCGAGTGGATAGTCCCAGAGAACCAGCGCAAGGAAGCCAATCTTGGGAAGGCTGGGGGAACCGACGATGAGGATGCTGAGGGGGGTGGTGAATGGCTCGATTCGGGTGATTCTGACACCGACGAAGATGAACCGGATTCACCGAGTCGGAAGCCTACGAGCATACGGAAAGAGACTCATGGCCTTGTTACTGTCGATAGGGAGGACGATGATGACATCTACCTGAACCCTGGGGATGACGCCGGGGACGTTCTCCCGTCTACCAAAGTCCGTCATCTCATGAAGATCCTCCGACGTGAGTCGGCAGACCACAAGTTCATCGTCTTCTCTGTTTTCACCTCCATGTTGGACAAGATCGAGCCCTTCCTGAAGCGCGCGGGGATTGGGTTCGCGCGGTATGATGGTGGCATGCGTAACGACCATCGCGAAGCGAGCCTCAACAAGCTTCGCAACAACAGTGCCACACGGGTTCTTCTGTGCAGTTTGCGAGCTGGTGCATTGGGGCTGAATCTCACAGCCGCGAGTCGCGTGGTCATCCTGGAGCCATTCTGGAATCCTGTAAGTTGAACCCAGCCTTCTGAGTGTGAGGACTCGTACTAACTTCATAACACTAGTTTGTCGAAGAGCAGGCGATTGATCGGGTTCACCGACTGAATCAGACCCGGGACGTCAAGATCTTCAAGATGATTATCAAAGGCACCGTGGAGGAGCGGATTCTTGACCTTCAGGAGCGCAAGCGCGAACTCGCGAACGTGACCATTGAAGGCAAGACCGCAGCTGCCAAGCTCACGATGAAGGACATGATGGCGCTGTTTGGCAAGGACGCCGAAGCGCGATACAACGGAGACAGCAACATCGACTTGACGCAGACCACTAAGCTGCTGGCCTCTGGTGCTGATTGCAGCTCTCCGTACGTGAGCCAGAGCAGCGCAAATCGATCCGCCGAGTCGCAGTCACGCGAGCGCCACCGTCAACAGGGCAACCGTGCCTCTCGGACGGAGGATTCGGTGTATGGGAGACGTTGGTAATGCAGATGATGGTTGCATGATCAAAATTTGAAATACATCCTGTGATGGGCCATGAACATGGATTCCTTGACAGGAGGTCAATGCATTAGAAGGTGTTAGTTGGGGGTTAGCTAGAGGGATACACGGTTTCAGGACTTTACTAGTGCGTTACATTTTGTTATATGAATATGAATCAAATCATGATTTCGGGGTTTATGCTGCTTATTTTCTGGTAGACAATGGGATACATTTCCAGAACTTCTGACTCGTATCTCGTATCTCCTGGAGTAGGAAGATGGTAAGTTAGTATATAGCTTGGCAATCCTGTGAAACCATACTCCGCACTGTTTCACGACTCTGTCCACCGTTTCAGATTCGGCAGGGATCAAGGAAGTTGGGCCTTACAGATATAGACTATATGTCACCCGGCCTCTTGACTACCTTGTCCGTTTGGCTACGGAGTAGGTGAATTGGAAACAGAGACACTAGGTATTACAACCCACATCCGGCCTTGTCTATCCTTGACCACGGGAGTTGGGGTCTCCCTCGCGCCGTATTTGAGCAAGGGCTAGTTTGAGGGGCTTCTTGCTTCTCTTGCTTCCTTTGTTCTATTTAGATCTATGGCTTCCGTGATGAAGATGATATCTTCCATCCTCGTTTTGATCATGGCGCTTGGTGGGTGTTGAGACAACCAATACCCGAGACGAGACTGTGCTGATAGACAAGGCCCTCCTCTCTTACCCTGATCTTGATCTTCACTCGCCCCTTCAATTTATCGCCTGCTCCACTACTATAGTCATGATCTCCCATGGTCCAGTATATGGTGGTGCTGTGAAGAAGGCATAGAGTGAGTGCAATGTGGAATCATACATAGTACTCTGTACTAAGTGGTTAGGGCGGCGGGGTATGATGGATCGGAATTGTCATGTTGCCCCCTTGCGATCAAAGATCAAGCCTTACCATACCAATCCTTTAAGTGGATGCCTTCCTAGCAGGAAGGAAGGGATTGGGGGGGCTAGTGGAGCTGTGGACACACACAAATCAATACCTACGCACTGATGCAGAAATCTTGATTATCTACCTTAAGGCTGTGCAGGATTGCTTGAATTGCATTTCCGGCGGTACGGCGAACCGCGAATTAGAGTTGAGGAGGGGGAGGGAGGAAGGTGCACAGTGCGTTAGGTAGTCTATGTGATCCATCACAACGATGGACGGTTGGTGGGTGGCGACAGTTAGTTGGGTAAAGTGCTTCGCTTTTGTTCGGCTCTATGGCTTGGGGGTGTGGGGATGGGTACTCATACATTGATTGAATATACTTATACTACTCGAGTAGATAGTTACTGGGGTGGGGTGGAGTGTGGTTGCTAATGTGGTTGGTGGCTTTGCGGGGTTGAGTGGTGTGAGGAATTCGTCAGGTAGATGACATATTTGGTGGGTTGCGGACAGTGAATCGTGGTGATCGGCGTCTTTTTTCTGTCATTGGGAATTATTGAGTGGTAGCAGTGACTGTAATTGTAACTGTCTGCTGTACTAGTATATGTGCCTATCAATGTACAGTACAAGATCATATGTCCACCGACCTAGTTCCGTAGGTCCAGGGGGATAATTACGCCACTATCTAGCCTATCTGGCCTCATGCGAGCGAGCATGCCCGGAAACCATTGGACTGATTAGGGTGAAGAGGGGGGGCAGCCACCGCCATAAGTGCAGTACTCCTACTCTGCAGGCCCTGTGCCATAATAGCCAAGGACTATGGACATAGACCGCGTGGAGCGATTGGACCCTTGCGCGCTAATCGCTCGTCACGGCCAATCAATTGGATTTGGAATTCTAGCCCTGCCCAGACAGTCCCGAGATAGGCTAACTGAATACCGAAATGATATGGGATATCCGGTCTGGATTGCTGCTGCTGCTGCTGCTGCTGCTGCTGCTTCCTAGCCCGCTCATGGTATTCATTATACTCGTTATGCTACACTTGGGACAAGTGGAATGCGGTAGCGAGATCTGCCAAGTATATCAGAGTCGGACAGTGAGCCGTATTCGTTAGGGGTTGCTGGACTATTCGTCATACTGGTAGATAAGCGAGTGGTTTGTGGTTCATGTCAGCGGGGAATGCCATCCCCCGTTGCCGATCAACACGGGAAGTACATGTGTATGAGTCCGTTTGGGGTGCAACCAGCCCCTGATACGAGAGGACGGATGGTCTGGTCTGTGGCTTGGGTGGCTGCGGGGAGAGGAGGTTGTTGTCGATCAGGGAGAATTGGCCCCGGGGATATTGCCTGGGAGGGTTAGAGATGTGGTGCGATTGGGAATCGGGCGGGTTGGTTGTGGTTGGTGCCTCCGTAGATATTCTGTCTGGGTGGTTATATCCCGCGGACTATCGGCGCAATTGCGTGGTCATGCTGCAGGGGATGCCGGAAATGAGGTTTATACCTGAGTTACGGGTGGAAGTGGGTGACAGGTGTAGGGTTGGTTTGGGCAAAAAAAAAATGGCTGATGAATTCAAACTTTTCTTTGGGTGGTGGATTGATGTGCATCAGATATAAAAATGGATTGGCAAGAGCGCGGTTCGAACGCACGACTTCTTTCGAAGATCAGAGTTCAATCTCTTAAATCTGACGCCTTAACCACTCGGCCATCTTGCCACCTGCAACAAAAATTACTTGAAACCGATCCATTGTAGTCTGAGCAAACCACTGCTCCGCACTAGGAAGTTGGGAGTCACGGCACTTAGAGTGGAGATAAAAAGCTATGACAAGAGTGGGATTCGAACCCACGCCACTTGCGTGACTGCAATGCTCTTCAGATGTGATCTGAAGAAGGAATAGTCCTTGAGTGCAGCGCCTTAGACCGCTCGGCCATCTTGCCCTTGGTGATAGAAAGGCTTGTTAGCAGGTATGACAGCCAGTTTGTAATCCGATATATCTCCATGCCGATTAATTAGTTGTCATACGAATGAGTTGTCGTACGAAGGACTATTAGAAGTTTATACTCCGTTCAGAACTGTGATCGTTATAGACCGCCGCAGGGTGTTATATACAACATGGAACCACGGGAGACAAGCAACCTCCGTACGTGTGACGTAGGTATATATAACTCGTACGTACCGCCAGTGGAATTGCCGGTAGCTCAGCTGATCTACTACAAATATCCATCAGCTAATATTCATATCGGACTCTACAAGCAAGAGATACAATGCACAGTGCACACCATATAGTGTCTACTGGAGCACACCGGCCAGGAACACAAAACCAACAGTGCATACCAAGCTTCACAATTGAGAGTACACTCTTTACGGATCTCTCATTATGAAACCGACATACCAATGCCTGACCTTCTATTTGATCGGGATAAGTCAACATCGTGCAGCTTAAACAAACGCGCGCGTTGAACCCCAAGCAACAATCCAGAAACATAACCAAGTTGAGTGTAATAGGACCACTGAGTAATTACTTGCCGCTCTCGACATAAATTTATACTGGAGTGTATTTGTCATCACAGGCAAGATGGCCGAGTGGTCTAAGGCGCTGCACTCAAGGACTACTTCTCCTTCTCCAGATAGCATCTGAAGAGCATTGCAGTCACGCAAGTGGCGTGGGTTCGAATCCCACTCTTGTCATAGCTTTTTGTTTCTTCGAACTTCTTTCATCTGTTTAACATGCCGCTCTGCATCCTCCTCGGCGTATGTACGTACAGCTTGTTGAATAGCTACAACCTTTTCTTTCTACGTGCACCCGCCCCAAGCCCTACTGCCGTTGTCCGACACTAACCAAGTACACCTCGCAAGAACATGACCACAGCACGGGAGACGAGCTTGTCACACTCGCACCGCCTGTCGCTTGTCTCCTGCACTAAGACCACCCCTAAGGAGAGCTAAGGTTTCCGCCCGGGGACAGTCACCGCAACACTGCGTCCCAGACTAACCAAGAAGCTGGCCAGGCCCCGCCGATCAGCGCCGTTGACGAGACAAGAGGCCGGATGCAATGGGCGAGGGCTCCACCACATCTTCGGGCCAAGAGCCTAGGAGGAACTTTGGGGGTCGGACCCGCCTTACTAGAAACGATGATCCTGCAAATTGGGTTGGGGGGGGGGGAAGAGATGGATGGATGGGACCAGTGGACTTTCTTCGACGTATTCTTCCCTTGGGGGCGTGATGACCTTAGTTGTTCCTTTGTGATGGGACAGAGGGTTTACCATGGTGTAGGATAGGCGGAGCAAGAGTTCGCTTCGAACACGTTCCCAGCAGTCCGTTGCTGGGTTGAGCCTCCCTGGTCTTGGGATTGTTTGTTATATGTATGTACGAGTAACAAACTTGCGGAAGCCGATCGAGAGATGTATAGACCGTCAACTGAATAGGTATGTACTATGCAAATCGCATCGGATGCTGACAGACAGTCAATCAACCCATCACTTTAACTCTGACAGGGATTACTCTGCAGCATTCTCCATCCACCCAAATCTGAAACACCAGACCAGGACCGACAGGGATGGATGCAGCTAGCGTGAGCATCAACCCAGCGTACATGATCTGCGGGCTATTCGTGGCAACAGAGTGGGGAGGGCTTTTGTTCTCCAAATCTTACACCTACATAGTACCGGTGCAGCGCAGCCAGCGACTGCAGTGACGGGCAATGCCTGCTCCCATGGACGGCGTACTCCGTATGGTCGTTCACCGGATGAAAGAGATTCTGCCCCCAAGCGGCAGCCGGGGCACACTTTGCATCCGGTTGGTACAGCACTTAGGACTGGTTGGGAGGGTCAAAAACGTGGCGGCCACGAGATGTTGCCACGCATAACCCTACGATTGGTTTCTGGGAGGAGGACGAAGAGGAGGAGGAGGAGGAGGAGGAGGAGGAGGGAGGGAGGGATTGGCTCGAATACTGTGGTTGGTAGCCCTGACCAAATTGGTGCAGGGAAGAGGAGAATGGAAGAAGGAGGGAACACGAAATGCGACCGCAAAGAACAAGACAAGCGCACGGGCGGCGGCCACTCACTCAGACAAGCAACTAAAATGCAACTAAGCCGCAACTAAGCGGTGAACAGATCATGTGAACGGTGAAACAATCATCAATCTACCTGTGAACAGAGAGGTAGCGGTTTAGTTCTCAGAAGTACCGAAGCCTTCCATGGAAGTTCCTTGCGTGTGTTGGATAGATCCATATTCATCTAGGTATCCATTGATGCATCCATACATCCATCCATCCATCCATCCATCCACCCATCGATCAATCATCAGCAACTAGATCAAACGATCGATCGGGAGAGGGGCTGTTTCTGGCCGGACCAGGCTGCATGGCAGGGATGATGTCTTCTTTCTTTGTTCGATGCTAAAGTAGTGGACATTAGTCTGGATGGTTGCTAGAATGGTTGGCAAGGATGTCTTCATTCTTGTAACTATCATGAAAGGGGCTCTCTGCCTGCCTGCCTGCCTGCCTGCCTGCCTGCCTGTCTCTCTGACTCCATCCAGTATGTCCTTCCTGCCCTTGGGACCCTCTCCGATGTTACCGGATACCACCCATTCTTTTTAGCTTTCCCCAGCAGCCTCGATGTCTCTCCACCACATGATACATTTACCACCCTTTGGCTGCTACTTGGTATTATCCAACGAATAGTGGATTCATACCTCTTTTGCTTGGGCCCTCTCAACGGAAATCCTCCTTCAACTTTTGCCCCTTTTCTTCTAGCCACTCTTTGAGCTTCTTCTGGAAACTAAGTTGTCATCATCACCGTGCCGGCACCAGTCAGCGTCGCTTATAGTCGCTCGACTGTAATTGGCCCTACAGCATAGTTGAACTCAGTACGCTATCTTCTAGGCTGGGGACTCACCCCCGATACCGTGGACAATTCGACAGGATTGACGATGACCACATGCTCCCACCAGATCAGCTCAGCCGCAAACGATCTTGACATCTACATCCATCGCATAGTCCGAGCCCGAGGACCCAGATCGTTGGATGCAGGCGTATGGGTCAGTCAGCTCGTGTTGGCGACGACATAGTTCATCCTGTCTTGCCCTGGTTTTACCCTTCTTCCCCCCTCTCCCCCGTAGTCGAACATCACGTCTTCCGGAGCTTAAATCCGAGAGGATTTGGGGCCCGAAGCTAAAGATGAAGAAAGACAAACAAACATCCAAAGACAGGTTTGACAAGCCGAAACAAGAAACAGAATAAGAAAAGAAGCCGAAGCCGAATTAGAAGCAGGAAAAAGCAACCGTCGAGAGGCTACTGGCGAAGAAGTGGCCCAAGACGGGGATACTAGTCTAGTTAGCAGTATCTTAGTAGTAGTAATACGAACAGCATAAGTTAGCTTGACCCGAGTAGTTATTCCCAGCAACTAAGGAATTATTGACCTGGATTTGAGTTGGACACCATTTGGGGGCTTCATGAGCCTCTAAGGCTGACTTTGGGATTTTGGTTGAATTTTTCTTTTTTTGTTTTTTCTCATTGTTTTTTTCCTTCTCTCTTTCCGTATAATTTTGTATGCACATTGATTAGGTTAGTTCATCGACAACCGATTACCTTGCTTGAAGACGGGAGGAGATCTTTAGGAGGCGACTACTCCGGGCCCGCCTATGCTCTCTCTCTCTCTCTCTCTCTCTCTCTCTCGCCCTCACACACTCAATCTTTCTCCCTCTCTCTCAGACTCTCGGTTTCACTTACAAGCATCCAGAGTCCGACCGACCGACCGACCAAGCTGGAGACTGCCTCCTCCTCAGCTCACTCACTCACTCACTCACTCACTTACTTTAACTTTGTTACTACAAACTCCTTCTCTCTCTACCTTAACCATACCTACCCATACCCACCACATCCACACTTTACTCACTCACTCACTCACTCTTTCTTTTTCCCCATCTCTTCTACCAACCACACTATCTTAGGGGCTTGCTTTCCTCCCCCCGTTCCTCTCCTCCTTACACACCTGACTCGGAAATTCCTCAGTAACTTTTCTTCCCGCTCTTCTCTCTCCGTTCCTCTCTCAACCACATACACCTTCTCCTCTTCCCCCCCCTCCCCCCCCTTCTCTTCGTCTTCCCCGAATAACCCTCCGCTTCGTGGTTCTTGCCGGGTCGTGTCTCGTCTTTTTTTATTTTTATTTTATATTTTATTTTTCAATTTCCCCCCTTTCCTAATCCATTAATCTTCTCACACCCTCACACCTCCAAACTCACCGCAATCTGTCTCGACTGCTAGAACTCTCTTCATTGGGGTAGGTCTCACCTGTCAGATTGCTGTCTTTTCCCCTGCCAATCGGGAAAATGAAACCCCTCCGCCCACGTTCTTCCGCGCTCTGCAGAGACCACTGCACTCTTCCGCATTTCTCGAATTTCAAACTAACTTCTGCTTGTCTTGCCCAGTATAGCTCTGCATGTGTGAGCTCGCCGATTGACCTATAACTCCCATTCTGCTCCAGCCGTTCCCCGTGCCGAAATAAATCTCCATCCGTTTCCCTGCCCTCCTTCGCCTCCCCCCCTCATTACAGCATTGAACCCTCGACACCGAGCTATCTTTTCGACCGACAGAACCGTGATCGAATGGGATGTTATCGGAGGTGACTCAAAAGGAAGGATCTCAGCATTTGTTGTTACACAGCTTACACAGCTTCTTAAATGGGGAACTCTCAAGGGAAACAGGTGGTCCCCACCGATGAGTGTGCGTAACTGCTTTCCGCCCCCCCTGACTTTCCACCGGACGCATTTTCGAGCGAGCGCAGCGATGGGAAGATAACGTATGGGTCACATTACTGATCGTTGCATGCAGTGAACTTGAACCAGTTCCGCCTGCTACGGGTGGTAGGAAAAGGTGCTTTTGGAAAGGTCCGTATTGTGGAGAAGAAAGACACGGGCTTGACGTTCGCATTAAAATACATTCGGAAAGAAGAAGGTACGACTTCGCTAACCAAGCACTCGCAACTTCCTGCTGACAATCTCTTCTTTTGCTGTGTCCAGTGGTCCGGTCGGAAAGCGTACGAAACATCATCCGTGAACGGCGCATGCTGGAACATCTCAACCATGCCTTCCTCTGTAACTTGAGATACAGCTTCCAAGATATCGAATACATGTTCGTTTCCCAACAGCTCCCCCGATGCGATTAAGTTACTGATGTCCCCGAAGTTATATTGTGGTAGATTTGATGAATGGCGGCGATCTGCGATTCCATATCTCAAGAAAGTGTTTCACCGAAGAAGCTGTACGATTCTGGGCGGCGGAACTGGGCTGTGCTTTGCGGTACATTCACTCGCAGGGTATCATCCATCGTGACGTGAAGCCCGACAATGTGCTCTTAGACTCGGAAGGACACGTGCATTTGGCCGATTTCGTATGTTTCTCTTCAGCAGCTGGAAGAGATCTTTCGCTGACCTGATTCCTGCAGAATGTGGCCTCTGACTTCCGGCCCGGCAAGCCCCTCACGAGTAAATCTGGCACGCTGGCCTATTTGGCCCCCGAGGTTTACGAAGGAGGCGGGTACTACAGCGAAGTCGATTGGTGGTCGCTTGGCGTGACCTTTTATGAATGTATTTATAACAAGGTTTGTGGAGTGATCCTTGGAACAAGGCCGAGTCAGTACGCTAATTCTCATTCCAGCGTCCATTCGAGGGCCGCAGCCAGGACGTGCTCAGCGAAAACATCAAAAAGGCGCAACCGAAGTACTATGTCACGAACCCAGCCGTATCTGTCCCGTGTCTTCGAGCGTTATCCGCTCTGATGGAAAAGGACCGTTCGAAACGAATTGGAGCCACCGGCTTTGAGACATTTACGTCGCACATGTTCTTTGCCGACATCGATTTCGAGGCCCTGGAAAGAAAGGAAATCCCCCCCGTGTTTCGACCCTCCAGCGACAAGACCAATTTTGATGCCACGTACGATTTGGAAGAATTACTTTTGGAGGAGGCGCCGCTCGAGGCCAGGGCCCGCAGACAAAAACCGCGGGCGGAGTTGCGGGAAGACGCCACGGCGAAGGAGATCCGGGAGGACGAGCTTCATCGCCTCATAGAGACGATGTTTGAGCCCTTCGATTATACTCGGGTATCCTACAATGGGTATGTCAACGTCATCGACAGCGGTTGTGTTTTGATAAGTGGTATGTGATCCGCTAACCGAAAGTCTAGAAGCGCTGCCGAAGCCATTGCCAATTCATCGTGAGTATTCCCTCGTCGCTGTAAGGGCCGAACCCGTGGCTAACTTCGCGCTAGAAACCCCGAAGAATGTCTTCCCATTCAAT
Source organism: Aspergillus uvarum CBS 121591 (assembly GCF_003184745.1). Classification (NCBI taxonomy): domain Eukaryota; kingdom Fungi; phylum Ascomycota; class Eurotiomycetes; order Eurotiales; family Aspergillaceae; genus Aspergillus; species Aspergillus uvarum. Next base: position 62,456 of record NW_020291365.1, read on the forward strand.
CCGCATCCGCCCACACACGGCAAGTTTCACAACCTGATCTCTCGAGAAACTCACCGCCTCCACGGAACGAAGGATCGGTCGGTCACTTGACCCAGCCCGACACCCCCTCCCCCCAGAGCGAGACCCCGACTTCTCAGCAATCCCTGCCACCACCGGCCCCAGCTCCTTCGTTCAGCAGACCGCTACCACCACCCGCAGCTGGTCGTCCCCGGGGCGCAACACGGAAAGCTAGCAAAGGTGGCGGCGTGCAGATGGTCTTAGAGGAAGCCGGAAGTTGGAGTGAGCTCGCGGATCATAGCTCTACTCTCCCGGCTGAAGGATACGACACCGTCACCGGTAAAGGCAAAGGCTCAAACAGCGGCATGCTTGCTTTTCTGAGCCGGAAAAAGGGACGCGATAGGAGTCCCAAGCCCCAAGAACCTGGTGTTTTGGGCAAAGAAGGTGCAAGACAGATCATCAGTTGAGATGGGTTTGTGGCGCCTCTACCAAGGGAGAGAAGAGATACTTTCGGCTTGACTTGAGCATCATTGGACACGAGAGCTGATGGTCGGCTTCAGCTTGAAGAGGAGAAAGCTTGGCTTGCGAATCAGTGCGGCATAGATTCCTGTCAGCCTGAGTCGTGGTTCGAAGGCAGCTAGCTATGTACCATGGATGGAATCTCGAAGACTGCAGGCCAATTGGTTCAGTCCTACCAAACTTACACGCCACATCGATCCATGTGGTGCGGCCGCAATGTTTTGTGTCCGCCGCAATGCCGGGGTATCTTACTCAACTGAATTTGTTTCCATTACGCCGACTGACTCGAGCTCGGAACTCGACTTGCCAGTCACCAAATCGACCCGAAAAGAGTCTTGTGATACGACAGCACTAATTTCCTACCGGTTCTCCTATCACCCCTCAGAATCAACACGGATCATCCACAACACTTAATTTTGGCTTGTTTTTGTGATTCACCCGGATCCAACGCAGACAAGGGGTTTCTTCGACCATTCTCCCCGAGACGTGCTCGGGAGTTGTACAGACAGGAGTGGCATACGAACCGTTTATAATATACTTGATCGATTTTCATGTTCAGTCTTTTATGGCATGCCCGATGATGGTTGCGTTGTATTCTACTTTCTGTTGTTGTCATCCGCTCTCCCTTTGATTTCTTTGCGGCGTTTGCATACCCCTCCGGCTAGTCTTTGCCCTGAAGTTGTTCTGTTTTGTCGATCTTATCATGAAGAGAGGTAAAGACCGGGTCAGGGTGAAGGTCTTTCTACATCTGTAACTAATGATTTATTACCCTGATTATACCTATAGACGTGTCGTGGAAACCTGTTGGGATGCAGATTGGTTGAATATGATGCATATGTCGTGTGAATTTGAACAGTTTGGACAACTGAAACCATTTTGAACTTCCTTTGCTTTACTGTTGTTGTTATGCAGCTCCTTGAGGTTGCTTTGCGAGAGATCTTGAAGGTTTTACATAGCTTCAAGTGTTGTACCAAGGAGAACTTGGCCAGATAGGGAAAGTGACAAACATAGTTGATAGGCCCGGAACGCTGCACTCATAAGCAGATATCTCCAACTTCACCATGCACCCCCCCTGTCTTGTTGTATCGCACCTTATTTTCCTGCCTCTTGGGTCCCAGGCATCATCTCATATATCATCGCCGTCAGAGATGGAGTAGAGGTTCCGAAAGTCGAACCCGAATCAAGGTCTGGTACAATTGCGGCCATTTTGCTAATCCGCCCTCTCCAGGTAATTGCAACCTTAGCTTTTACTGTACACAGAGACTCTCTGTCTTGGCCCATGTCATACCACATTCCCATCAGAGAATACGAGGTATTGTCCCGTTCACTCACGCCATCGACTTGAGAGCAGGTCTCTCCCATCATTCTCCATGACCTACACCGAAAGAACAGGAAGAAGGGAGCCAGGTATCTGCATCGCGCAACTCCAGATGAATCAATCAATGGCCATGCCGTAAGTGGGTCATGGACGCAGGTATGCCTGCTCGTAATGCTCTAGCTTCTGTTCATAGGGACTTACAAGGGGAGTAAACACCTACCATTTGCCCGCGGACCATTCTCGTGTACTGTGTTCAGTGTACATTGTTTACCTGAAGGGCCGCCATATCTGTCTATTCTTCTTGAGATGGAGTCTTCGCATCTCCGCGCTGATGACGTTACTGAGATCGAGACCCAGACAATCTCCAATGGCCTGAAGGGCACGTCAAGAGAAACCCACCCTGGTACCACTTACTTGGACAAGGCAGCGCAGCTTCCGTAGCCAGTATCGGGGTACACAGTCTTTCGGTCGGATGCTAACAAGCTCATCGTCTTGCTTGAAATACCTTGTTAGCTATACTGGAAGTTCACCGATTGACCCAGGGTGGCGCATGCCTCACGTATCCTTTGAGGAGATGGGTTTGGCAAGGGAGGAGTTGGCTAGGAGCTTTGCACAGCTCGCTCGGAAGCTATCAGAGATTGTCCTCTTTGCCGCTCGGCTCGACAAATGCAATTCTGGATATCAGTGATGAGAGGAAGCTGGTTGCATCGACCTCGATCATTCTTCTCCACGGAGAATCGAAGTTCATATGTTAGGTGCCTCCAGCACAGCTGACACGAGAGCAATGGTCCGATTAGCTCTGGGTGATACTACTCCAGCCTTGAGGCGTACCTTTGACAAGCTTGCAACATTGGGGCTGAACGTCCAACTCCAATACTTATATGCACGATATTGTTCCCGCAGTATCATTGTTCACCCCTGCGTGAGTCGCATAACGAGGTCGAAATGGCATGGGAACAGGGGTCGGTCGCCTCTGAAAAATCACATATATCATGAACAACCAGAGACTCTGCCAACAGACTGGCTCTAGAGCATATCATCCGGACTACTGGCCAGGACGAAGATCACAAATTATAGGATCTCCCTGGCCTGAGGTTCAAAGTCAAGACCCATCCGAAGTCGTGAGTGCGTTCCTTTTTTACGATGTGAGTAGTATCATCAGTGCGTGCGTGTGTGTCAGAGGGAGGGAGAAAGAGAGAGAGGGAGGCCATCAGCAATGAGTGACGAAGAAAGATGATGAGCTGGCTCAGCCACAGGATCTTGCAGCCCCAGACACCGGTGTGGCTGTCCTGAGTCCTGGAATATATCCTGCCCACTATCCATGCCAACAGCTATTCTAAGAAAGCATATCGCATTAAAGTGGACGGATAATCGGATGTCCGGCTTCAGATCAATCCAGCCATAGAACAAGCTGTTTTCAGGCAGGGGATGAGCACTGTCGTTGCTGATTAGAGCTGAAGCCCTCATGTGGAGGACTTCGAGAAAAAATAGAGAAGACAGGGCACCTCTCAGAAAACACGAACAGGAAGAGGTATTGAGATTAACAGCCGCACAGATAGTGCTTTCTTGACATACCTGGATAGGCAAAAACTCGGCTGAGATGCATGTGCTCTAGCTGATGCCTGATGCCCCCCCCGGCGGATGTAGCCTAAAAGGACGCAAGGAGATGGGAAGAGAGGGCTTTTTTTCCATGTCACAAACCAATTTTACGACCCGAACTCAAGTCTATAAATACGTATTCCGCATAGACAGGCGAAGAAGATACTCAGACACCACAACATGGAGCGCCTACCCAACGAATTGCTTTTTATAATCGGAAAGCACACCATGGACCGATGGCGCCCCGCGAAGACACTGTGCTCGCTGACCCTGTGCTCTCGGCGGTTGCATTCAGTGTTTCAACCTTTGTTACTTTATCACATTACTCCCAACTGGTCTATCCATATCGTTCATTTGATTATACGCCTCTGGAGACACCCCGAGCTGGCTAGGAAGGTGCGTCATTTGGTGACTTCATGGCTAGACTGTGACGGTGGACCCTGTAAAGGTCTAGGCGAGGACGAAACCGTCGGGGACGATGTGGTCGAATTTGTCGACGCTGCATTGGACGAGATTCTCGAGGCGGAGGAAGCAGACACGAGGACCAAATGGAAAGAGCATCTGCTGATCCCCTGCGAGGAGGCCTGGTTAGGGCTACTCCTCGTCCGCACCACCCATCTGGAAACCATCGAGTTCTCCCACGGGTCCACGGAGCTGATGGCGGACATTCTGCGCAAGGCCGCACGGCGCCAGCGACCCTTCCACCGTACCTCTCCCTTTCCCCATCTCCAAGAAGTCTTCGTCTCATCCCAAACGGCCGATACCTGGGTAGATTCGGCATTTCTTCAGCCCTTCTTCTACTTCCCGGCGGTCCGAAAGATCGACGGGGGACCCGTCGGCGAGTCGTACCGGGACGGCACCGAGACCTGGTCGCGGGACATCCGCCATTCGTCACGCCCGGTGCGCGAGGTTACTGTTCGGCCCGCGTGGTGGTGCCGCGGCATGCTCGACTGGCTTGCCGCGAGCCCGGCGCTCGAGCATGTCGCTCTTGTCTTCGGGCTGCACCGGGACGAGGACCATCTGCCGGAGAAGTGCAAGTTCCACGCTCCGGAATTCCGCCACGCGCTCCTCCCATTCACCAGGACACTCCGGACCCTTCACCTACAAGTCGAAGACCCGTTCGAGGAGAACTGGCGGTCGGTCACCAACGACAGGCGGCCGTTCGGGTCCCTCCGGGAATTCGCCGTGCTGGACGAGCTGCGCATGCGGTGGGTGCACCTCCTGCAAGCCCCCCCGGCCCGGATTTCCCGCTTCTGCGGGAACAAGACGCGGTCGCTTGTGGAGATCCTTCCCGCCTCGCTGAGGCGGCTGGACGTGCTGGAGCTCGAGGAGCACTATTATATCGATCTGCTGTTGCAGTTGTCGCGGTTGGTGCAGCACCGGACCTCATTCCCGCGACTGAGGCGAGTTGGAGTCTACGTGAAGGAGGTAGATGGAGACCTGCGGAGCGCTTTGCAGCAGGAATTCGCGTATACGGGGATCGACGTGACGGTGGAGGTGCAAGAGTCCAGATGGTAGGCAAATGGGCGGCCATGGGAAAAGAAATCAGTATAGGCTGGCGCATTGATTCCTCACGAGTCTGGTTCTTCGACTTGCTTTAGAAAATTTGATTAGATTGCGAGTGCTTTCTTTATTTTTGGTTCTGGGACTGTCTACATTATTCTCTCCGTTGCAAGCCCATGTATATTGTGTATCAGAGCGCAGGTTGTGGCCCGTCTGCACATTGAAGCAGTATACGCTCGCAGGACAGTATCATTATTGTACGAGAGTATTATACTCTGGTATCGGAAGGACCTCACCGTACCACTAGCTACGGATGGCGGGTAAGGCCCGAGCGGCAGGACCCGCTCATTTCCTGCAGGACACCCAGCATGACAGGGCTTCTCCACATTGAGCAGTATTGAGCTGCTGAGCAGGAATACAGTACAGTATAGTACAGTTCGTACTGTATCGGCGTTGTGCGTGTAACGCCTCGGTCCAGCGAGATCACATGATTTCAAATAGGACTACGATGATATAAACACCACGAATTCGTGTAGATTTCTTCCGTCCTCACCAATTTCATGAATCTCAAGGCATCAAGTTTTCCTCTTTGAGCCAGTAAATCTATCATTATTTCATCTATAATCGACATGCCGTACACTACCTCCCGAACTATATATAAGCGATGGCACTACGTCTCCCAGCCCACCATCCTCCACATAAACTCATGCATACAAACTCAAGATATGGCTGAATTAGACCCACTCCCGGTACCCACTCCTGGTACCCATCCAGCTCGACGCCTTCGTTCTGAATAAAGCCGGGTGCGGAAACCCGAACGAAGACGGCGCCCGCATCGGCCCCATCACCCAGCCCACCTACACCTTCCTGCGGTTCGACAACGCCGTCGCCCAGAGCGACGTGATGCCGGATGCAGACTTGCACAACGCCACGCCCGCCTCGAGAAATCCTCGCATGACAGATCTCGGCACCGGGCTGCCCCGGGGGAACCTCTGGGGAGTGTACCTGCACTGGACGCTGCCGCGAGTGTATCGGACCGGCGTGGCGACGGCGGCAAAAGAGGAGGAGCATGGGCAAGAAGGCGCTGCACCACCCCAACGATCCTCCTCCCAGTCCAAGTGCTTCGATGCGCCCACTCGGTGGCTTGTAATCCGCGAGCTGGCATTGGACTCCGTGAGACCCGTCGCCGCCGCATCGATTTCCCGAGTATGAGGCGTGGGTGGTCGAGAGCGACCACGTGTGGCACCTGGATGACATCCCGCTCGAGGCGGACTTCCAGATAGACGTGTCGCCCTTTGTGCTGGGCACTGCGGGCGAGCAGGTGGATGTGGCCGAGCAGGCCGAGATTTGGACACCCTCATCACGTATCTTGCCGCGCGGAAGACGGGGCACCGCGAGTCCGATGATGCGATTGGCCCGGTGGAGGAGAGCATTTCTGGCGCTGCAATCGCTACTCTATGGGCAGGATGACGGGATGATGGGTCAACGCCAGGCCGAGGACATGCCGTATCATGGCAACTTCTCGCCTGCGTCCGGGGACCGACGGTGCTTCCTTCCTTATGAGAGCAACGGCGAGATCTTCTCATCAACTACGAACCATTCCAGTTTGAGGCGGTGGTGCAGGTCGGTGTTGGGATTGGCTTTACTGCGGGCTGGGTGTTCCTGGCTTGGTCCGGCTTGCTCGAAGTCGGAGCTGAGCTGGCGCTCTGGGGCCCGCCGCTCGCCGGTTGCGTCCACATCGACTGCCGGGTGCACTCATTGTATATCACACTCGGTGAGTCCAGAAAGACCTTGGCGTTGCCCACCGTGCTGGGCTTCTACCGGGCCGTGTTTCAAATCAAGAGCAGGTGGAGGAAGCGGAACGAGTAGGAGATTACCAACGGCCCAGTAATGAGGCCCATCTTCGGAGCCCTGTCCGGCCTGGTCAGCCGGGATGAACCGGACAACGGTAATAATCAAGCCCACGACAGGCCCTGGACCGTCCGGGCAGGGAGCCTGTCTCTTCTTGTGACATGCAAGATCCTTTTCAAACCGTCACTGATAAGGACGAACGGACACTCCTCGAGGATGAGACGTCAATTTACGCCAAACCGATGCAGGGAACGAGACCCCTGACCTCCGAAGGCACTCTGACCATAAAGGCAGCAGGAAGCAAAATGAGAATGGACGATTGGCGACTGGAGAAGCATCTCGGTCCGGCCCCGAAGGTCCTCTGGGAACAATGTAATACTTTCTTGTCCCCCCCCTCTCTTTTCAGATGGAACATCTGCTCTAAAGCATTGCGACTCAATCCATACTGATAGGAAAATCTCCTAGACAACCCCGACAGCGACCCCACCCGCACCGGTCACCGAACCACCGGAGACCTCCTGGATGGCAGCAAGAGTGGCAATCTCCGGCTCATGACCGGATTCGTCCTGCGGGCGCCCAAGCCCCGGATGTCCGCGGACAATTCCGCGAAAGTCTTGTATTCAGACGCCCCGAGCGGGCTGAAGAAGAAGTATTTCCCGGAGACAACGGAATCGTCGGACGACTGGCTGCCGGGCGTCCGCAAGGAGGGCTCCGCACAGTGGGTGGATGTCCATAACACCTGGGGGGGGGGCGACAGGATCACGGCACAGGAGCCTGCGATTGCAGATGCAGAGCTCGAGCCTTCATCTGCGGTGACTGAAACGACCAGGGAATTATCCCTTACCGCAGAGGCTACGTCCCACACCCAGAACAGCTGGCAGGAAGAGACAGAGCCCATCGCGGTGCAACTCGTGGCCAAGTGGGAGGAGTTGATGCACTGGGGGCGCGGGGCTTTATCGAGGTGTGCTACGATGTCGGCGCAGAGGAATGAGCGGTTCATGCATTTGTTTGCGGATGCCCCTTCGATTTCAGTTGGAGGTCTCTCTGACGGTGAATTGCGGGATTCTTCTTCGAAGTCGAGTTGAACCATTGGGCTAATATGAGTGGCGTTGTCTATTGAGGGTTTCCTCGCGAGAGATGCAGAGCACAATGCCAGTATCTTGGAGGATATTGACAAGAGAGCAGAGTTAGAATTGATGATGCTGGATGAACTCAGCTAAGTGGCTGTTCCTCAAGTATATGGGATTGATATACTTGATATACTAGTAAATAGGATACTAACCCCAAGTGGGAAACCCTAACCGCGGAACCTCCGCGGGGGGGGGGGGTTTTCTGCTAAACTGGGCATGCCCAGTTGCCCAGTTTCAATATTGCCAGCAATTTCGGATGCCCAAGTCGTCGAGATCTAAGCGTACTACTTGAGTTTCTAAATAGTTCCATTATTTTTCACTGACTTTATGTCCAGTTACTGGGCAGGGCGGCCCTACAATCTGGAATGCCCAGCGCAACAGGTGACCTTTATTAAAAGGTCGCTTTGGCTATAGTCCTGGAACCTGAGTGATCTAACTAGATGACCATTTGAATTGTCACTCAATACATGGCCAAGCACCCCCTAATGGCAGACGGCGAGTTGGCGAGCCCTCAGCCGGACGTCTCGCCGTCCAGCGCGAAGCCTACAAGCCAGCAGCACTTCTACGACAAGGTCCTCCTCTTTCCTCCTCTATGTAACTCCAAGGAATACGAGCTGTGGAAGAAGTATCTCTTCACCGGGATCGTTTCCCTAGCTGCAGTCGCGGCACCGCTTCAAAGCAACATCTTAATGCGTGGGTTTTCGTGAATCTAACCTATATCCGATCCATCAATTTCAACGAAGCTGACTGAAACTCCACCCGCACAGCCGCGCTGTCGGAAATCTCCACCTACTTCCACGTCTCTCGATCACTGGTAAATCTGTCCGTCGCATTCTACATCCTGGCCATGGGGATCATCCCGCTCTGGTGGTCGGTCATCTCGGAGCTGTACGGCCGACGCCCGGTCTACTTGATCTCCTTTGCGATCTTCGTGGTGTGGAATGTGGTCTCGGCGGAAAGCAATTCGATCAGCATGCTGATTGTCATGCGGGTTCTGTGCGGAGGGGCATCGGCCTCGGTGCAAGCGGTGGGGGCAGGAACTGTGGCCGACCTCTGGGAGGTGGAAAGGCGCGGACAAGCCATGGGATATTTCTTTCTGGGGCCGATGGTCGGACCGCTGGTCTCTCCTATTCTCGGCGGCATCTTGACTGAAAGGTTAGGCTGGCGTGCCACTCAATGGGCCACCGTTGTCTACGGTGCCATTGTCTGGCTTCTCATTCTGTTTTGTCTCCCCGAGACCTCTCAGGCTGCTGCTCGCAAGCCACCGTCCTCGTCTCGCAGCAACCCAGAAGGCCCCAAGGCAATTCTGCAGCAGATCCGCCATATCTTCAGCATTTTGCTCGAGCCGTTCAAGATTCTGGCGTACTTGCAGTTCCCGCCAGTCCTCCTCACCGTCTACTACGCCAGTAGCACGTTCGCCTGCTACTATGCCGTCAGCATTACCCTGCAAACTCTCTTTTCCGAGGCCCCGTATTCCTTCTCGCCCATCATTGTCGGCCTCGTCTACATCCCTTGCGCCCTGGGCTCCATCGTGGCCTCCCTGCTGGGCGGCCGGTGGACTGACCACATTATGCGGCGACGGGCCAAATCTGCCGGAAGGTTGAATCTGGAGACCGGCCAGATCCAGTACCTCCCTGGAGATCGGATGGGGGAGAACGCATGGCTGGCCTCAGTGATGTATCCGGCGGCGGGGCTATGGTTCGGCTGGACGATCGACAAGGGCGTCTTCTGGCTCGTTCCGGTAAGTATCTATGCTTACAAGCATCGCGGTCATCGGGATTGTTGCTAATAACTTCTCTCAACTACCATATAGTGCATTGCAACGTTTTTCTTCGGTCTCGGAAGCAGCACCGTCTTCAGCATGACGTCGACCATGCTGACGGAATTGCTGCCAGGGCGGACCAGCACGGGCGTGGCGTTGAACAATGTGCTGCGCAATGCCCTGGCGTGTGTGGTCGTGGTGGTCATGCAGCCGTTGATCGATGCCATTGGGCCCCGGTGGATCTTCACTGGATTGGCGGTCATCGGCTGGGCGAGTATTGGGATTATCTGGTTGTTCAGAAGGAATGCGGTGGTATGGGCCGCTGCTATGGAGAGCAAGCTCGCTAGCTGACCCCGTTCTCTGCCTCTGCGGCATCTGTAGACTCAGGAAGTACTTGGAAGAGGATGAAGGAATTCAAGCATTGGGCGGGAGCTGCCGTTGTTCATAAGAGCTTGTTCTGGCATTGTGATTCCGTATTGGGTATTGATCGTCAGGCCGGGTGATGTTCATTCAACATAAATATGCACTGCATTGGCTGTACAAGCGATCTCCATCTACCCCGGCTCGGCAGCATTAGCCGACCCCGCTTATCTCGATGGAACTTTTATGCACCCGATCCTGTGGATAACCCGTGAATCTCAAGTTTCCGTGCCCGACTCTATGTCATTCCAAGCAATGATCTGCATTGGGGAGTCACAACAATGTGCTAGTAGTCGACAGCATACCACGTTAAGGGTTGGAGTCAATATACAAGATGGGAATATGGCAAACAAAGGAAAAAAGCCGCGTCTCACCTGTCTGTATCATAGCGCCGTCTCCCTCGAATTATTTAAAGATGGCAGGGGAACAGGAATCGATGCTCTCTTGCCATTGAACCAAGAACTTTCTTTTCCATTCCTGCATCCAAGCACAAAGCACCCTTCTTCATTAGACGCCGTGAAGCGACCATGGTCGGCGTCGCCAACCCAGCACCGGGCGCCTTCAACGCCCCTAGGAGGCTTCTCGTGACCCAAGTCGATACCATCGCAAAGCAATCCCCTAATAGACGGTTTGGTCTGATCCCCAATGGCACCGAAGTCGACCAGGGCTTCCGTGAAGTGACGTTCTGGGATCTTTTCCGCGCAGTCAATGCCATGTCCTGGTGGATCGACGACACTCTGGGCAAGCCGCAACCGGGCGAAAAGATCGCGTATCTGGGGAACAACGATGTGCGCTACATCATCTTTATGCTGGCGTGTCATAAGACAGGCTACACGGTTTGTTTTCCCTGGTGCCATTTCAGCGCGTGGGTTGCGATTGACTTTTTCATTATAGATCTTTCTACCCTCCACTCGGCTATCGGATGAGGCATATAACCATGTTCTCAAGGACACAACGTGTACGCATCTGCTTTTCAGCCGGGAGAAGTCTCCGATTGCGTCCAGGTTGAGAACATTGGACTGGAAGATGCAATTCCAAGAGGTGCCATCTGTAGCGGACATCCTCAGCAATGGAAGTGGCACGAGTCACTTTGAGTTCTCCAAGACCTATGATGAGGTGGTGGACCAGATTGCTTTCATCATCCATAGTTCTGGCACAACCGGTACGTAGGAAACGAAAGGACAGGAAGAGATTCCGTGGAAGAATCTCAGAGCTAACGCTGGAGCAGGTATGCCTAAGCCTGTGCCTCTCACCCATGGCTTCCTGGGTACAATGGACTTTGCCGCACTGATCCCAATGCCTCCGGGGCGGTCTTCCACTTTCTTCAATGACCTGGCCTCCGATGATCCCCGCCCCAAGGACCTCGTTCTTTCGTCCACGCCGTATTTCCACTTGATGGGGCTGACCTCGTTCTTCGAATCCATCTTTCACAACATCCCTTTCGTTGCTAGCCCTGAGAGGCTACTTTCCGTGGGGTTTCTGATCGATCTAATTCGCCACACGAAGCCGACAGTCACGATTCTTCCACCTTCAATTCTGGAAGACATGAGTTGTTCCGACGAGGCTCTCACGTGCCTCAGCACTCTGAAGTTTGTTTGCTATGGTGGGGCTCCTCTTGCTCCCGAAGTGGGCGAGAAGCTGGCTCGATGCACCCAACTACGATCGGCCATTGGGTCTAGCGAGATGGGCATCATCTGCTCCATGGTGCCCGAAGGAGAGAACACCTGGGGATATTTTGAGTGGAATCCCTCCTATCAGATTGATATGCAATCCATCGGGGACGGGTTATACGAGCTAGTCATACCACGGGTGGAGCATTCTCTCGTGATGCATGGAATCTTTCACACGTTCCCGAATCTAAAAGAGTATCGATCCAAAGATCTCTACACGCTTCATCCAACCAACCCCAAGCTCTGGAAGTATCATGGACGCTTTGACGATGTGATTGTGCTCAGCAACGGAGAGAAGCTCAACCCGATCTCGTTGGAGAAGATTATAGAGGGCCATCCTTCTGTGCATCGGGCTCTGCTTGTCGGTCAACGTAGATTTCAGACATGCTTGCTGATTGAGCCAGATTCTGATAAGGTTGCCACTCCTCTCGACGAGAAGGCCTTTATCGACGTGATTTGGCCAGTGGTACAGGCAGCCAACAAGACCGTTCCTGATTACGGCCAGATTGTGAAAACCATGATCCGCCTTTCATCTCGCGAGAAACCCTTCAAGCTCACCGCGAAAGGTACCACACAACGACATGCCGTGAACAAGGATTATGCCGAAGAGATCGAGGAGATTTACGCGGCCCAAGACAGGCAACTGGTGATGGACCTGCCATCAGCGATCACCCCAGACACTGTCTGTGGGTATCTACAGAGCGTCATCTGCAAGCTTACTGAAAGACAAAGCATCGATCCCAGTGATGACCTCTACAGCATGGGCCTGGACTCACTCCAGGCAATCCAGTTGAGCAAGATCCTAAAGACCTCGGTCTCCTCATATAATCCCGAGTTGAACACCGAGCATCTCAATGTTCAACAGATCTATGCGCACCCAACGGCAGAGGGCCTGACTAACCTGCTGTTGGAGATTCTGGACAAACCATCGAGTCCAATCGCTACTGTTTCTCGTTCTGAAAAGATTGCGCAATTGATTTCCAAGTATACGAATGATCTTCATATTCGCAAGTCTGATGTCCTTCCCCAGCTGCCCGCGCGATCCACTGTCATTCTCACTGGATCCACCGGATCTCTGGGCAGCTATATCCTTGACGACTTACTGCGCAATCCTCAGGTGGCCAAGATTTACTGCTTCAACCGCAGTGAAGATTCACTAACGCGTGAGAAGAAAGGCTTCCTGGAAAAAGGACTGCAGACCTCACCGCTGGATGATCCGAACAAGGTCGAGTTCCTCCATGTCAGCTTCGGAGAAATTCACTTTGGCCTCTCCGACCGACAATACAAGGAGCTCCTCGATACGGTCGACGTGATCATCCATAATGCATGGAAGGTCAACTTCAACCATCCCGTGTCCTCCTTTGAGGACCCGCATCTGAAAGGTGTTCGGGAGTTCGTGCGCTTCAGCCAGGAGAGCCGCTACCGGGCCCATCTCGCCTTCGTCTCCTCAGTCAGCACGATTGGGGCCTGGAAGCCCCGCGATGGGGTCACGGCTGTCCCCGAAGTCCGGATGGAGACAGCAGACGCCACGCTGGAACAGGGATACGGAGAGTCCAAGTATATCGGGGAGAGCATCTGCGTGGAGGCGTCGAAGAAGGCCGGCGTGCCGACTAGTATCCTGCGGGTGGGACAAATCGCTGGCCCGGATACTCGACTGGGCGTGTGGAATCCGCACGAGTGGATCCCCTCCTTGATCAAGACATCCAAGGCGACGGGCAAAGTGCCGTCTGATCTCGGGGGGTACCCCATCGACTGGGTGTCAGTGGTACGCACCTAGCCCTACCTTCCTCTACTATCTACCCCAACCGTAAGGACTGCTACTGATATCATCGAACCAGGATACTCTTGCGAAAATCGTGAACGAACTCGTCCTCGGCCGCAGCGCCTCGCTCGCGGAGACCCGCAACGCAGTCTTCCACCTGGTCAACCCATCCCGGACCACCTGGGCTTCGCTCGTCCCCGCGATCCAGGAACGATACCCTGTCCAGCCCGTGCCCCTCGTCGACTGGGTCGCCGACCTGGAGACCATCCAGGATCCCTCCGATCGCGACGTGCAAGACAAACCCGCGCTGAAGCTCCTGGCTTTTTTCCACGGTCTGGCAGACAATGCGGATGTCTTGTCCGCGGATATCAGCGTCGAACGGACTAAGAAGGGGAGTGAGACGATGGCATCACTGGGCCCGGTGTCACCGGCGCAGATGGCCAATTGGCTGAATCAGTGGAACTTTTAGGGTGAGATTGTGGGAGTTGATTAGTCGATTCACCTCGCAATCGTTACCGATCAGGGTAAGACACATCAGAGCTTTGAGAGTAACTTCACAGATGGATTGTGTCCTACCGGGATGAAGACCTGCTCAGGTAGCCCATTTAAATAGAAGCCTTCCTTATTCAAGTAGAGTACACATCTTCACAATGCTAAATAGATCTACGAAGGCATTATGGCCAGAGTTTCGACGGCCAATTATCCTCTTTCGGGAATCTGATGTGCTGTGTGAAGCTTTTTCTACCCCACCGTTCCATACAACAGCCCCCTGCGGACACAGGATGCCGGACTTGGTGGAGGCGCAGCTGTATTAGTAGATATGTGGGCGGGTAAGGCAAGATTGAAGTGGGGTGAAATAGAGATTCTTCCCAAAACATATTTCAAAATTCTCCAAATCAACCATATGAGGGCCCCATCACCATTGATACATATGCCTCCATATCAAGGGGCAAGCAAAAAAGACAAAAACATACAACAGAAGGGATTCGCTGGTGGTCACCCACCCAACTACTAACCTCCCGGCGTGTGGCTTGAGTACGGCTGAGCGGACGGGAAGCCCTATTTTCCACACCCTGTGGTCGTATGTGCTGACACTAACAGCTCTATATATTCAAGTGAAGCCTCTATGTTCGAAGATTCTTTTACGCCTCAGTGGGATTTGATGTCAAATGCTTCCGTATCGCACCCTCAATTCTTGCTAGAATGTTTACAAGTCTGCGAGAGATGGAATAGGGAGTGTACCACTGATCAGAAAGCCTCTAGAAAGATCCGATATCATAGAGAGGTCAGCAGGTAGTGACTTACAGAATCTTGTTTACAGAGTTTGCGTTAGGCGGATGCGGTGGAGGGAAGAAGATCTTGGCATAATTTCGGGTGGACACATCACGAGCATAATTCGATTGAAGCATGAATAGGACTCTTCCCCCCACCCACCCTTTGCTCTACCCCTGTGTGTGTCATTCGGCCCTTGATACGTGTACATACAGGATCGCTCATCCTCCAACGACACACTGAACTGAGAAAGCGAAAAGGCTGACGCCAGAAGCTCACATTGTTTAACAACCCGTGGGGTACATGCGGAGGTTTGGTATGTCGCGAAGTTAAGAAGAGGAACCCTTCGCCAAAGCGAGATCGGCGTGAAAGAGATCAGAAATTCTATGAGCATACTACAAGGTAGCGCGGGAATTGTGGAGGACTGTACGAATACATGAGTCTGGACTACGTTGATCTCAACAGGCATCTTTTGACACAGGCATGGGAAGCTGAGCCCTAAATCAGGACAACTAGCCAGCCCGTAGGGTCGGGAGTCCCGGCCGCAGAAGCTTGGACGTTTATCCCCACCCATCCTTCTGATGAAAGAACGGACTCGGTACGTATACTGACACAATGAGAAAGGCAATGTCAAGGAGATTGATCTGTAGAGACAAATTGGAGGTAGACGGGACGGCTGAAGCCTGAGAGAGAATCCCAGTACTTATGTATATCTCGACTCAGTCAGCATACCTAAGGGCTATCTATTCCTTTTTCAAATAGCCCAAAGCCTACGACTTGTCACGGTCGAACTGTTGACGATGGTGGCCATGAGCTGTTGGAGCCTCCGACGAGTATCGTCTGTATCTTCCACTTCCCTTTCATTCCAAACCATGCTCCTAAACTCCCCCGAAAGTGGTCCGCAACCTGGAGGAACTTGTCATTCCCACCTTTGGCGAGGTTGTCAAACGCCACTTTCATCTGCCCAAGCTTTCGGAGTTGGTCCCGATACGGGAGCACCGGGTCGCAAGTACCACTGGTAGTCCCAGCCTCGGGGGCGGGGCCGGTCAACAGTCGCTCACAGTACAGCAGAGCGCCAGCCAACCCGGCCGCGAGCGCGGTGGATACCGAGCTGCCGTATGGCCCGGCCTGGGGGTGGGTAGTGGAGCCCGATTGGGAGGAGGAAGAACTCCTCCTACGCGGCAGGGAGACATTCTCGCCCGGTAACAAAAAGCAACAGGCGTCCTTCGAGACCCAGCCGAGCCGCTCCCCCGTGACCGTCGACGCGCCGATCTTGATGCAGTTATTATTCTTCCCGGGATAGGTGTTGTCGCGGACCTGGCTGCCCTGATCAATGGCGGAGCAAAGCATGATGATCTGGTTCTTCTCGGCCCGGCCGATGGCGTCATTGAGATCCGTCAATTCTCGGCTGGAATTGATGGACCAGCTCATTGAAATGATGTCGACGTCTCGATCGACGGCCCAATTGATTGCCTGTGTTTCCATCATCAGGGTCTAATGGAGGGAGGAAGGGGAGGGCGTGTGGTGACTTACGTCCGTCGCAGACTCGGAAGTAAACGAGCGTCGTCCATCGGAACGGTCCACGGTCTCCAGCTGAGCCACATAAAGCTTGACCACTGGGCACACGGTGCAGATCAGATGCGCCACCAGCGTTCCGTGACTCCCCGAAGGAACGTAGTAGGCTCCCCCGCGCTTCCCGTAAACCTCGTCCAAGACCAAGAACGAGTCGCCCGCGCCGAGCTTGTTGTTGAAGATGTCTAGCCCGATGTCGATGCCATCGTCAATCACCGCAATCTTGATAGGCTCCATTGCCGGTGATGCCGATCGGAGAAACTCCCCAAAGTGTGTCATGCGTTCTAACCATGGATTTCGCCTGCCAAAGAAAGTAGAATACGAGTCAGCAAGAGAAACCAGAATGCACAGCTGAGTGGTATTGTCGCTCACTTCGTCATCGAGGTTAGCTTTTCTCGGAACCCGGAGGCATAGCTTTCCTTCGTGCTATCAGTCGTCCAGTTGAATTCCAGCTTGGGTTTGTCTTGTTTCCCTCGTTTAAGTCGGTGCTCGAAGAGTTTCATATATTCTTCCAATCTTGTTGGACTTTTGAGACCCTGCAAATCACATTAGAATTCACATTGGTTTCTTGGTCAACTCGGTAATCGGCCATGGCGGGTTTTTCTTCGCTCCGGTTTTGTGGTCAGGATCTTCTTACCTCTCGCACGTAAAGATGAACCTTCTCCAACTTTATAAAGAGGGATCAATGTTTGTATTTGACTGAAGGGAGTGTTTGGGGATACAAGGATGGTTGAGGAGGGGCCGGGAGAGGGTAGCAAAGAGCGGGAAACCCTACATTGGGAAACCGGGCAAGGCCGTCAGCGCTCGACCAACCCAGAAGAACTGCATTGTTGCCCGATGAATACAGAGACACTTCCCTTGCAGTTTCCAGAGCCACCTTGGCTATGACATCTGTGCACAGATCGATCTTCTTCCAGTTCCAAACCTCAACTTTCAAACCATCGAGACATTCTTCGATGGATTCGTCTGAGTGTGGTGGGTCCGTATCATCGATTACAAGCACCATGAAACACCCCTCCATGTAGCCGCCAAAAGCCACCTCTGGTCCCTTGTCAACCTCCTCGTAGATCTCGGGGCTGAGGTAGACTGTCAAGATCACGATTCTATGTCTGTGCTGCATCTGGCTGCAAAGTCTGGATCGGAGGGCGAAGAGGCAGTCAGGTATCTGCTGCATCCTGTCGATGGGGAGACGATCTCTGACAACGGCCTCTCCACTGCTTCCACAAGAGCAGACGCAGACCTGATAGACCATCAAGGATGGACGGCTCTCCACTTCGCGCACGATTCACCTGGTATCACGTCGCTCCTGTTGAAACATAACAATCTGGAGCTCATGGAGCAGAGGAAATCCAGCTCGACCCCGTTGATCCTGGCAGCTGGAGCCTCCAATCTGGAGGTTGTTAAAATGCTCCTCGAGGCCGGCTGTAGCTGCAACAAGCGTGACGAGACCCAACAGACCGTCCTACACAGGGCTGCGTCGCTGGAAAACTTGACTATCGTAGAGGAGCTTCTCAATCGTGGAGCCGAGATCGATGCTGTCCGAGACGACGGGGCTACAGCACTCAGTCTGGCTCTAGAAGCGGGGAATCTCCAAGTAATCTGGGCCCTGCTCAAACGGAACCCTGACCCGAACATCTGTGCAAAACCACGAAAGTCACCACTTTATCTGGCCTGTGAACTGGCGACTACTCCTGTTGTTTGGCGACTGGTTGAGCTGGGAGCTATCCCCACTGTTGCTGGGGGTCCCTTCGGGACTCCATTACATCTGGCCGTGCTTCGGGGGGAGCTTGGTTGCATCTCACTGCTCGCTCGCGATGATTCCCACGATTGTATGGTCCGCCCCTTCGGGACTCCGCTGCACACCCTGTATGCCATGGCGGGATATACACACAGGGAAAATCTGATCCAAACCTCCAATCTTCTGTTGGACAAGGGTGCCAATATCGACCGTCAGGATTATTGGGGAAGAGCGCCGCTCATACTCGCATTGCTGCAAGACTGGATCCCTATCGACCACCTGCTGACTCGAGGCGCACGGCTGGACATTCGGGACGGGATCTCGGCCACTGCACTTCACTACGCGGCGCAGCTACGGCGGTTTGAAGAGGTCAAGCAGCTCCGTCTCAACGCGGCAAGCGTCGAGTGCGTGGACGATGGCGGGCGAAATCCGCTGTACTGGGATGCATTAGCCCAAGAAAACGTGGCGGACGACCTGTGCGAGAAGCTTGAGCTGTTGCTGAACGCGCCGAGCGGGGATGCTAGGCGGCGGCAATTACGATCCATCGTCGTCCCACTCGCTGCGCGAGGCTTCAAGCACACGCTAGATACTATCTTTGGTGGCGATTTGGTGAGCTGCCAGAAACAAACGTCTCGCGACTCCTGGCTTGTCCATAACATAGCCCGCGTCTCGGGGCACCGCGCGCTCGGGGAGTTGCTCCACCCAGGCGCTGACCGGGCTCTTCTATCTGAGACGCAGTTAATGTCACCCTCAAGGTTCAGCACCTTTGACCGCAGCTGTACGAATTCCAAGTCGAGTGATGGAAAGACGGCAACGCTATCCGGTATGTTCCTGATTCAAATCCGCAGAAAAGAAATAGTACTTCTGTTTCTCAGACCCGATCAACTCAATTTTGCAATCCAGGAACCCCGTTTGAGTTCGGTGATATACTCACTACCTCCGTTCGTGCCGACTATTACATTCCATTTACCATCTCGATGTTCTATTTCGAGATCAATATACCACAGAGCCCTGAGTCACCGTATGCCCCGTTCTTCTCGGGTTTCGAATCACCCTTCGAGATAAATCTCGCTAACCTTTTGTGTCTTCTGTTTTTCTCTTGCGTAGTGTTCTCAGAATCGGCCTGTCCAAGGAACACGTCCATCCCGACAAGTTTGTCGGCTGGCAGAAGGACTCCTGGGGATATCATGGCGACGATGGTAATTTCCACATGGCCGGTCGTCACGACCTACGGTCCATGTTATGGCGCCGGAGACGTCGTCGGTTGTGGGTATGACCGACAGTCGCAAATTATTTTCTTCACCGTGAACGGTGAGAAGCAGAGTGAGTCTCCTTGAGGTGTCTCTGGTCAATCTCGAGGCCGGGAGGGGGCTTTATCGCATCAGATTACGCCGTCATTCAGGACTGGCTTGCCGTCTGGGGTTGTGACTTACTGATGTAGCATGCTGACAAGCCTTTTGCTAGGAGACGTAGCAACGGCGGTGCGCGGTCAGCTGTACCCGACCGTCTCGATCCAGCGCCAGGTGGCCGACACACATGTCGTGATCAACTTCGGGCCGGATTTCCAGTTTGATATCGCCGAGCTCGATCTGCTGTCTGTCTCTGTGAGTCAGGGTATGCAGATCTACGATTCTGACATGGAGAGATAGAGACAAGTTTGGGCCAGAGGGGGCGCGGGGGACGGTATGTGTGATGCTTGCAGGGTGTGGGATTAGGGCCTGGCGCGAAAGCACGCATCATGTCTTATTCCCAACACCAAACGCCATGCCTCACAACCGAGCAGGCAGACGCTAATTATACTCATAAACTTGATGGAATGTCAATGATCTACAGAGTGACTTGATCTGATCGCCAGATTGACCGAATAGCGTGTCCCCGGTTCAGTGAGGGACGCATTTGCCGTACCAACCCAGTTTCGCGTTGAATAGACATGTATTTGAGGATGCGGTGCCAGTACCATCAGCGCAGACAACAAACACAACCAGAATTTGATTACTGGCAGCACAAAGAAGAAAAAACATACAACAGAAGGGATTCGCTGGTGGTCACCCACCCAACTACTAACCTCCCGGCGTGTGGCTTAAGTACGGCTGAGCGGACGGGAAGCCCTGTTTTCCACACCCTGTGGTCGTATGTGCTTGGATCAGCGGTTCAAAATCAAATCAAACCCGTTGTTGTATCCTATGTATGAAGAGAATCCATTCCTGAGTTCAGGCGATTGACACCGGCAATCCTGACTTTCTCTTGCTACCGGATTGTACCGGCATTGTATCTGAAATACAAGTCTACACAGTAGGGATCTCCCTATACTAGGTATTATACTAGGGGTTCTTAAGGCTATTATAGGGAAGGTGTTACTGTTTAGTTCCAGAACCAGACTCCAATCATTCACCCCTCTCTGCCACTGGAAAGTGCTGCATTAACAATTATCTTGTTCTGTCTTCAACCAGTGACGCCTGTCTGTGGTTCCCGTTTGTACGAGTTGGCCCCGTCGTTGACTAGTACCTAGGATTCCCATTGAGGCTCGCTACTTGACCTCAGGGCCATCAAGTACTTCTCCTTGAACTGCCCTGAGCGACTGTAGGGGACCAGATGAGTTCCTTAGTCAAGACCACGTAGACTGATCGATCGATACCAATGAGGTGATTGCCGCACCCCAGACCCACCGGCGACCTGCTTCATTTTGCCCGATGTGGGGAGGATTTGAGGAAAAGTAGATCCGATCTGACTCTTCAGTAGTTCAGCAGGATTTCATTCCAGCCACTCAGTACGCGCCTCACGAGTGCTGTGCAACAGTGTTCAGCCTCTCAGCCCTCTTCAGCTCCTGAATGGGGCCCGTCCCAGCACGACGTGAGACCGCAATGGCTATCTTCGGCCCCCTGAAATGACCCGTTTGAAGACGGAATCCGGATGATGCGAGCAGTACTGACCGACAAAGGGCGGGGGCTGCTCACTGCTGCAGTGGGTACATAAAAAAGCTCTGAAGCCCCTTGCCCCAATTGTCACATTTTCCATTCTTACCTTCTGATTCCTCCCCAAATTCTCAACCCATAACCACGCCGCGCCCCCGGCCATGTGCAATCATAGAGACCGGCTTTCAAAACTCCGCCATGCACATGCGCGTGGAGAGAACGATGCTCCGCGCCCGACTTCGCACTGAGGATAGCGACTGGCGCGACGCCGAGATCAAGCTGAACCAAGTTATTGGCAACAACGACGGTCCGTATGCCCCCAACGCTGAACTCAGACCTTCTGGCCGGCCCCGGGCCAGTTTTTCCTACTCCAGTTCCCGGGACTAACCGCCCCGTGCAAACCCAACAGGCTGGTTCCAGTGGGGTGGCAGCGACCTCTCCGAGTCCACCCGCGAGTTGCGGTTGAGCATCGAGGGTGGGGCCTGCTTGCCCATCCTCCGTGCGGAGCTTCGCGACGAGCACGGCAACTGGAACACTCGCAATCTGAACCTGGGCGAGCGCTTGATCAATCGGAATGGTCACTTTGAACTCCGGTAGTTTGTGCAGCAGATTGTATTCGAGCGTGACGGTGGTTGGAATATGAGCCACAGTATTCTTCTTTTTTTCTCTCTCGTCATTCTCCAAGTGCCAACTCAGTTGTACCCAACCTATCGTGGGAAGAGCAGCGAAACGACGTTAGGAGGGTGGGGAATCGGATCTGGAGGGTCTGAATGCTCGGAAAGTAGTCTACGTGGAAGCAGAATGGAACGAAAGGATTATCAAGGTGAAGTAGACTCAACTTTAGTGGCCGATCAATAGATCGACCTGATACTTGATCATCAATGGTATAAATTACCACGTCTGGGTTAGCGTCCTGCAGCCCCTCTGGGGATGAAAAGGTGGTAGGCTTATACTTAAATAGAATCACCTTAGACTGTAGATTAGGATAGAACTGAAGTTTTAGTACAGAAGCCTGAGTGTAAGAAACAAAGCTTTGAAAACCATACAATCACGTATATATTTATACTAGATGGTAAATATTACCGTTGATGATTATAAGGCTCTACAGGAAAAGCAAGCTTGAACGATTTTAACTTTGTGATCTTACACAAAGAGAGATAGTGTGTAGTATAGTCTAAGGGAATTGTGAACGGCACTCCTCCCGTTACGCGAGCACTCCCACCATTCTGTACACAGTACTAGTTGCATTCGCGGCTTGGCTTCGCGGTCCGTGCTGCAATTCAACAGTTGTGGATTGTTCGACCCAAAGTAGTAACTTAGTAAGATCCTCGACCCCAGAATCTCCCACTCTCTCGGATGACCGTCTCGGATGGAACCGCAAGGCGGGCCCCGGGCTCTAGCAGGCCCATACCTGGTAGTACCTGATCATGAATGTTGTCGAGCATGGTGCTAAGTGAGGTCAAGAGAAATGCCTTCTTCGACTTCTTCCCGACGCTGGAAATACAAGCAGACAGTGGTCAAGCCATGCCCATGCCTGCTCACCGGGGGGGGGGGTTTCCTGATACTCCGGCCCTCAACCGAGCGGGCCGCGTCTCTTAGGGCTAAGTCTGAAACAATTTGCACAGTATCCTCATCCACGTACCATACAGGACAGGGTTTAAAGCATATGAGGGGCTGCCGCCATCCCGAATGAGGCTTCTCCAACTGCCCTCGTGAATAACCAAACAAGCGGGACGCGACGTCAACACGCAGAGAAATTCGCTACACGTCGAAAAATGAATACAACAAACCAGGAAGACGCAGAGACGCCAGACCAGAAACAAAGACCACACCAGACAAAAACCCCATTGCCCCGAAGACAAATCTCAATTCGAAACAGCCTCATCGCCGCCCACGGCGACCTCACACTCGATCAAACTCTCCGACCACCGATCCGCCGCCCAGATGCGGAGGATGCGGAACCCGGCCGCGTGCAGGAGGCGCGTCCACTGCGACTCGGTGCGCTCTGCGCCCGCAAAGTCCGCCAGCATCACGAAGTCCAGCCCCGTCGCCTGCCACTGCGCGCCGCGGTCGGGGATCACGTTCTCGTTGATCAGCAGCCGGCTGTATCCCGGCGTCATGACGGCGCGCAGCGGGGCCAGGATCTTCTGGCAGATGGCGTCAGGCCAGTCGTGCAGGACTGAGTGGAGGAAGTATGCTCTTGCTCCTGTTTAGGAATGGGTGTTAGCTTTATCTTCTCTTGCTGCTTTTTTGGCCCCTTTTCTGTCTTGTGCAGGAAAAAAGCAGAAAAATAAAAAAAAAAGAGAGAGAGAGAGAGAGAGAGGGAGGAGAAGGGAAAGTACCTTTACAAGGCTGCTCCGTGAAGAAATCATGCGGCATGCATTCGATTGACTCATGCAGCTGGCTCCCCACGACCTCGGCCAGGACGGCGGGCTGGTCCTGCAGGATCAACCGTCCCGGGGTGTTGGGCCACTTGGCGCGGAACTCGGCCAGGTCGTGGCCCTTGCCGCCGCCCACGTCCACCAGCAGGATCTTGTCGGCGATGTCTGTCGTCGTGTCAGTCAGGAGGCGCTCCTCGACCGGGTAGAAGTCCGGGTCCATCCAGCTGGCGCGGCCTTGATGGTAGATGGACATCAGGTTGTTGAACTGCGCGCTGAGGACCGGGTCTTGGCCCACGAAGTTGAAGAAGGCGGCCTGAGTGTTGTAACCGAGTTGGAAGGGGCAGTCGAGGCCGTTGGCCGGGTCGCGATAGCCCGTTTTGCGGAGGAACTCTGGAATCGCGGTGATGGCAAGCTGGGTGGTTCGTGTTCTACGGGATTAGGGTTAGTCGGATGTGCCCTGGGAGATTGCAGGTGACGGGAGGGGGTATTCAGGGACAAGCATACATTGTGGGAAAGGCATCGGCGTAGCGGGTGCGGGTGAGCGTATGCGAGAAGTTGTTGCTGGTGTATTCGTCCTTGCTGGTTTCAGTGACAGCGTGAATGGCGTTGAGTTGCTTCATGATTCGTTCTGTAGGGAGTTGCCAGAGTGATTAGTGGTACGGAAGAGGTGAATAGGGCGGTACCTACGTAGCAGGACGATGTCAGCGCCGGTAGCTGTCGCCAGTTCGGCCACAGACATCGGTCGGTCATTGTTCGAGAGATACCGGAAGATCCCGAGGTCGATGGCTGTCTCAATCACGGCGAAGCCGGTAGTCTGGGTGAAATCCCCCGTCAGCTTGTCTAGGGGCAAAACGTACGGGCGCGGAGAGGCAGCGAACTCACGTTTCGCCAGCAGTATCGGAAAATGGTCTCGCGCGGCGTCTCAACGGCTGCTAGAAGGGCATCGGCGGCTTCCATCAGCTGGAGTCGTGCCCCGGCTTGGCCAGAGGTAAAGGCCTTGCTTAGCAAGTCGATCTTTTGGGCTAGACTGGCGACCTTTTCAGGGGCCATGGGACTGACGGCGATACGATCGACATCAACACCATTGGCCACATTGGGACCCGAGACCGGCGTAGGAAGTCCGTTGGATTCTACCATGGCGAAAGTAGAAAGGAAGGAAGCGCAAAGACAGAGTTGAGAGGAATCTCAAGGAAGAATGCAGGCATATCAATTCTCTTTTCCCTCCGCCCGGGGATAAATAGTCTCCGAGGTGCTCCCGTGCCTTGCTTCAATTCTTTTTTTCGAGGCGGACGACCGGAGACTCCTGGTCTACCCGACATAAGTCCATTTCGAGAGATGAACTTGGGACGGGGTATAGTCAAGGTACTAAGTACTGTAGTGACAGTGTGAGCTAAAACCTCCGATTGGATGTAGGGCAGACCGTGTCTCATATGCGCTCCACTCGGTTCCACTGCTGGAGGATCCGGATTGATGGTCCGGAACGCCATCCGCGCCGCTAGCCACCTGCAGCCTGCAGGCAGCATGGCCCGCTGTTTCCGGGTCGGAAGGGCCGCGGCACGTCCCACGATTCCGACCCGTGCCACAGGGAGGACGTGCCAATGCCCACGGTTCCCTATTTTTCGAAGCACAAGCCGCACAAGGACTGAGCCCGACTGCATGTTGATGGGGTGCAGTACAGTGCATCCACGAACGCCTGAGGGGAGGGTTAAGCCCAGCCCGGTAAGCCACTGAGCAATTAAGCTAAAACCTTCACTCCTGCATAAGTGTCGTCGAATAGCGCTGGTTGCGTGGTTTTCCCTCCGAACTAGTTCCGGCGCCAACCACAAGGAGAATTGTGTGCTTACTTTATGAGAACATCAGGCAACACACCCGATTGATTGACACCAATTAGCTCTGGAGTAAGCAATCTCGGAGGCACGGCCTATAGTTGATGCCTCTATCGCACCGAACCGGGCTATAGAGCGACATGCCTTTGCCCGGGTAATATTGAAAACACGCTGCCTGCTGCCGCGTTTCTCTCTCCTACCTCTTTCCTCTTCTCCTACCTTCTCCTGAAAATTTCCTCCACGGCCACCTTGGGCAGTCTCGCCTCCACACTATGGCGGGAACCCCGGCATATGACCAGCAGAATAAGGGTCCAGTTCTGCTGGCTGTGATGTGGACACTGACTGGTCTCGCGACCGTGCTGGTATGGGCCCGATTGTTTATTCGCACCAAAGTCGTGCGTGCGTTTGGGCTGGATGATCGGCTCATTGCCATTTCGATGGTAAGGCCCTCTTAGACTACTATAATTCGGATGTCAGAACCGTATCTGACTCGTCTCCAACTCCAGATCTTAGGGCTAGTCAACGTGATCATTGCCACGGTCGCCGTCCACTATGGCTTCGGCAGACACTCGTCCACGATCGGCCACGCCGCGACTGAGCGTGCGAATATGACCATCGATATCGGCTGGATCTTCGGCATCCTCTCCTTCGCCTTCCCCAAAATGGGGGTAGCAGCCCTGCT
Source organism: Aspergillus uvarum CBS 121591 (assembly GCF_003184745.1). NCBI lineage: Eukaryota > Fungi > Ascomycota > Eurotiomycetes > Eurotiales > Aspergillaceae > Aspergillus > Aspergillus uvarum. The sequence continues at coordinate 88,370 of NW_020291365.1, forward strand.
ACACCGTATCTTAGTCCCGGGCTTCCGTATGCAGTGCGCGCTGTGGGGCTTGACTGGGTTGGTGATGGCCGTCGCTGTTGTTAACATCCTTATTTTCTTTACCTCGTGCGATCCGCCGCGCGCCCTGTGGACGACGGTTTCAGGGTCCACCTGTCGCAGTTCCAGTGTGATAATCGGATTTGCAACGTTTAATGGGGGTGAGTTCCTCCTAATCGAGTTACAGGGCTTCTGTTTACTAAGATAGGCAAAACCCTCGCGGGCTGATAGTGCTGTCCGCCTTCACCGATCTCAGCCTCGCCATCTACCCGAGCGTGGTTCTCTGGAAGCTGCAGATGTCGCTCCATAAGAAGATGGCGCTGTGTGCCGCGTTGGGGATGGGTGCGATGTAGGCTTTGCTCCCTACCCTTCTCAATCCTCTCTCTGCTCCTGCTGCTGCTGATGCCTGTACTTGCAGATCCGCCTGCGCGGCCATCATCAAAACCACCCACATCAACGCCCTCGCCAACGTCTCGGACGCAACCTGTAACTCAACTTCCCCACAACTCGCATGAGACACGCTAACCAAAGACCTCAGATGCAAGTTGGTCCCTCGTCTTATGGACAACGTTCGTCTCCCGAGCCCCCCAATCCTAACACAATAACTAAGGTACACCCACCCGCAAAGCGTCGAAGCCGATCTCGTCATCATCGCCTCCTGCATCCCCACCCTTCAGCCACTCCTAGAGTTTCTGCTGGGCAAGCGCTCAGTCGCCTCCTACAGCCACCCTCGCTCCTACCCGAAGGCCACCGGCTACGGGGAGGGTGGCTCGAAGGCTTCCAATAAGCGCTCCCGCCGCTCGACGATGCTCGACCCGACCGCCATCACAATCACCTCGATGCGCCGCGACAGCCAGGAGGAGATCCTACCGAATGAGCTCCGGTTGCCGGTCCCAGGACCGACACAGAAGCCCGGGTGGGAGATCCAACGGACGGATCACATTGTGATCGAGTATGAGATGGAAACTACCGGTGAGGGGAGGGCCGAGGGAGCGGGAGGGGCGGCGGCCGGGCGGAAACCCTAATTGACGGGTAGACATGGCTGACGAGCTGGGCCGTGGCGGTGATCGAGTCCACCGGCAGTAGAGGTGGCGCGTACTACCTAATTACAATATCTCATGATATTGACTATGGTCTAATAGATGAGAAACAGGTAGCTGGGTTACAGGGTCATTATTCAACTTACGTAATCCCGCTATTTATTATCATTAACCAAGGCCTGTCCACTTTCTGTTCTCTGCCCTGCTCCGACCCCCTTGATAGAGAGAAATATGCATTTCCACCGGACAACAATGCACTTAGGAAGTGCTCACTTGAAGAACATGGATCTCTCCAATATTAACATTATCAGGCGGGTTACGTGCTCTGATTCGTCTGCAATATTCGGGGTAGATCTACAAGGACAAAAGTATGCATTAAAGGTTTTCCACGACAACGGTCACCCTGAATATACCGAAAAAGGTCGTGATTTGAGCAGATTTCGCTGCGAGTTGAATGCTTATAAGAAGCTCTGCACCTCTGGTGTCTGTGCACGTGGTTTCGTGCCACAATTCTACGGCTACATCAATCGAATGAATCCCGCAGCATTCCATCCTGCTTTACAATCTTTCGCCCGAGACAAGCTAAGGCCGAGAGCAATATTGCTAGAATATTTCCCGAATACAGAGAGTCTGAACTGCGTGAACTACTCGACGCGCTCTATCTCCAGGCCATTGAGGGCATGCATGAGATACACAAGGCGGGTATCAACCATCAAGACATCTACCCAAAAAACCTTCCCCTGGTCCATGGTAACCCCGACAGGCTGGTCTGGATTGACTTTGATGTTGCAACGAACTTCACCGACTTTGGCCCTGAACAGCTGGCCCGCTGTGACTACGGAATTGCGCTTGTGAAGGGATTCGCGGAAGCTCTAGTATGGGTTCCGATGCTGTCTAAATTCGAATCATTAGTGTGCTAGCTAACAAATACAGAGAGATGACCAGGCTGCGGGACGCCCGCCGAATAAAAGATTTTACTAAGGGTTCCACAGGCGTTTATGTGTTATGACAATGGTGGGTGGCATTCAAGCGTGCTTTCTTGTAACAGATATTAGTCGGGGCGGAGTTTGAAGTAAGGGCTGTTTGGGTTTATTTTACTCCTTCATATAACCATGAATCAACATCTGTATTCCTCAGAGCAGCTCTTGGAGCCAATTGGATCCTGTCTTAGCTACACCGTTTGCGCTGCCATCCTCGTCTAGAATGATTTTCCGCCAAAATGCCGGGTATATCTCCGAAGCAGGTCAATTCTCCACAAGAAAACCCGGTATACAGTAATAAGTATGGGCAATCAGCATTGCCCTTATTATTCCAAGGGAGACATTGTGATTTCTCTTACATATTCGTGACCATAAAGGCAGTGAAGGCGGCTATTGTATCGCAGCTGCAGCATGGCGATTTCGGGGCTCTGCGAGCGAACACCTAGGCTAGGATGTTGCTTCTGAGGGCCGAGGAATTCATTTACATGGAGGAGCCAATTGAGTGCTGTATCAGAAGCATGAGAGGAGGGTCCAGGGATGCTCAATGAAGAGTTGGCATCAAAAACAATATGATTTCCCACAGTTGCACAGTGGTTCGGAACCGGCTAACACCTTTTGGACTTATTTCCGGGGGATTAAGTTGCAAGAGTGTGGAGGTGTAGCTGATTTCGAATACCACTGTAAATTATGATGGATAATGATAATCAATCCTTTCGGCTTGAGCAAGGCGACGACATGACGGCTTACTCAACTTCCGCGGCCACATCTTTGAAAGGTTGAGCACCAGGACAGTCACATGGTCGGCAATAAAATTGACCACCCAAGTGCCTCTGCCCGTCCGCTGGAGCAGTTCATTCACCCTTGCAGAACATGACTTGACGCGAACCAATACAGATTTGTTGGCGAAGCCCCATGCCCTGGCGCTAAAGGAGGTCATCAGACACTACTAAGTTAGTACTGTAAGTCTCAGCAGACTGCCCAGCCAAGAGAGCCGCTATTGATTGCCGCAAGACTTGAGAACCAACTGCGCTTCCGTACTATGAGCAGGTAGGTAGGTAGGTAGGATCACTGATGGATAGGTCTGAATCAGTAAATTCAGTCGGCCTGAAGAAAATGTGGATCTCAACGCCTAGTACGGAGTACTTGCCATCATCTATCGCCGGGCCTATTCGTGGTCGACCCTCAACAGCAACGGAGAACCAGAAATCTATGCGCAAGACTGTCTTATACACACAATTGAACTGTCACTGTCATACCGTCTAAGAACTATTCTTATAACGTGGCGAACAGGGGGTCAGTAATTCATCTACCTAAGTATTTAGTTTTCCCTAATCCCCCAAACACCCAAGATTACGCTAAGCCATTCACCTCGCCTCATCGCTCCATTCAGTGGCTTCAAATCAGTCCAGGTGTTCGATCGCGAAGTCCTCCACCTTCAACCCATACTTGACCACTCGGCAGACCTGATAGACTGCCAGCCCGATATACATCAGATAATTTTCGAGCTCGTCGTTCCACTGCGCCACGGCTTTCCCCCAGGTGCCGGCAAACCCGGCGATAGTTTCGATGAACCCGTTCACAATCAGCACCTCGTTGATTTCTGCGGCGGTGGCGTCCATGGTATCGCCTGTGAGCCCGAGGCACAGCGACGGCACCGACAGCACGGCACTGACGGTCCCCTTCCACCGCTTGACTACTGGTCGTTCCAGCTTCATCTTCTTGCCCACGAGTTTGACCACGGTGCCGGAGGTGAATTTGGCGCCGGTGAGGGCCCAGCCCTGAAGATTGAATGTTAGTTTCAGATCGTGCGTGAGTAGGGGTAATGAGAAATTTGGGAATTATGCCGAGGAGCATGATGTGTAACACTTACCGCGTATTTGATGGCGTGTTTGGTGTCAAGCGAGGCAGTGGTCAGTCCAGAAGAGTAGGAGGTGGCGGATGTCGCGCCATTCCCCACAGGCCAGGTTGTGAATCCGTTCACGGCGGCAAAGGTCAGGGACGCCGAATCAAAGACATTCATGATGCTGTCCACCGGTCCAAAGGGGATAGATTCGAGCCCGAGCCCCTCGAAGGCGCCATCGAGCCCCAGCGAAAGCATGTCAAACTCGGTCTCAATCAGGAGCACGCCCGACTCCGCAGCGACACTGAACCCTCGGATATCCGCTGCGAGCGATGTATCGCCCCGGCCCTCAACGTACTGGCTGAAGGTACTCTTCGTCAATCGTCCAGACAATTTAGGGGGCGCCCGCTTCTTCTTCGCCTTGTACAGCACCGTGGTCGGGATCGCGATCAGCAGCGCGCAGAAGTTCAGCAGCGTCAGGGGCCGGCCCCGGGCGATCACGTTCTTCCAGAGCCACGTTATCACGGGGATGTTGATCTCCTTGGTTGCCAGGACCTGCACGAGGTCGATGCCCAGTTTCAGGGCATCGAACAGGATGTCGACCAGCTTCTCCACCGCGTCGACCATCCCGTTGACCAGGTCCACGCCCACCTTGGCCATCACCTGCCGCACGCTGAAGTTGGCGGGGTTGAAAAATTCGATTAAGTCTTTGGCCACATTCGTCACCGTCTTCATGATGATCTGCACCTCGTCCTTGACATCCTGCCACAGCTTGACGAGTTGGTCTTCAGTCGTGCCTCCTGTCGCGAAGGTTTTGGCGCCGCTGTCGTCTTGCAGCACCGCATTCGTCGTTCCGCCGCCGTAGGTGAAGTAGTACGTCGACCAGTTATAGGGCACTGCCGCCTTGGCTTCATCCTCGTCGGCGCCCTGGTCTGCCTTGCCATCTGTATCACTGGCAGTGCTAGATGCGACAGTGGTCTTGTTCTTGCTATCGCTGCCTCCCAGCCGCGCTCCGTTGTAGTCGTTGGACTGAAGAGAGGTGAGATTCTGCAGAATGGTCGAGCGCACGTTCTCCAACCACTTGTGCGCGTCGAGGTCTGCCGCGTCCAGCGCCTCCTTGCCATAGTCCAGGGCTGCGGTGAGCCCCGCGGCGATACTGTCGGTTGTGTCCAGGATGTCGCCCCACCCAAACAAGTAACTGATGAACTCGATGATATCCTTGATCACGGCGCCAATCTTCTTGAACACCCAGATAACGCCTTTCACGATCGAGGTGATGGTGTTGAGGGCGATCTCGAAGATCTCCTCGCCGATTTTGACGATAAATTTCCACACGCCGCCGACAAGATTGCAGGTCCAGTCCCAGACATCCTCCGCAACTGAGGTGAGCCAATGCCACGCTCCAGCAAAGGCGTCCTCTATGTCGGACCAGAAACCATACGGCACGGGGGTACTGCGACTTGGAGTGGTAATCGTCGCGTGGTATGTCTGCAGCTTTTGTTTCTCCTGCGCATGTAGATCATTCGCACTGGCGACGAGCTGTTGGAAGATCTTTGCGACGGCATCCGGATCGTCGGGGGCTTTCTCAAACAAAGGGGTCCCGTCCGGCTTCTTCAGGTTCTTGACCTGCTCGCCGGTTTTGATGTCCTGGACCTTGGGGAGGATCTTATGGGATGGATCAAGCATCGGATCCGTTAGAGCTCGTTGGGGGGAGAGGGCGATGCAGATTCGGAGAACCATTCGACAAGAGCCACACTCGGTCCTACATTTTTTGAGGACTCCCCCCTCTCTCCATTGTCAGGCCTATATAATAGGACTCTGCTCGAGTGGCTGCTCACACAAAGACAGCCAAAAAACAACTAACATCATTCAGTTTTGTCGCCAGGCCGCGTCCAGCATCATGAGCTCCTCCCAGGAGTATTATGTTAACAACACCAGTCCTGACCCTTATGATCAGATCATCGTCCTCTCGCAGAAGGTGATTAATGCAGGGTTCAAGAACATGTGGAAGCTCGCCCAGGGGGAAGACGAGGGTCCTTTGACACACTTCCACAAAAGCATCCACGGCGAGTCGATCGACGCGACTGTTGGGGCCCCTTCCGTGCAGCTCCATGTCGAAAGCCGTGAGCCCATGTTGTATTTTCTGTTAGCCTTGAGGACGGGAAAAGTGGTCCTGTATAAAAGTCAGGAGTCCGACGATACCATCGAACTCGACATCGACAACTGGGTCCTTGCCTTCGATGTGGTGATCAGTAAGTGCGCGCCGGCGAAACAGGGAGGCTTTGTTCTCGAACTGCTTTTGCTAACCCTCCGCCAGACCAGAAGAAAATCTCGAAGGACTCGGACGAATACAAGAAGTTCAAAGAGCGTGCAGGGCTTCCCGAGTCAAACTTCTCTCTCGCGCAGCTCTTCATCGACTCGTCATGTTAGTGCTCTATTGTTCCTATCAGATGGCCTGCTTTTAACGTCCAAACACAGCCAGCACCAAGTTCAACGAGGATATCACGACGCTCGGTAAAGCCAAGTTGAGCGATCTGAGCGGCGATTCCCGGGCTAGCTTGCTTAGGTTCATTGATCACTGGATTAAGGGGATGTCTGAGAATGGCAAAAGTATTCTAGGATACTCCGCCCAGCGAGAGGTCAGCAAAAGCGCTGATGAGCGTAAGAGAGCCTCTCACGTGTAGTGTCAGCACACCCAAGAAACTTGTTGATTGATGTCGGTCCGTGCAGTCAACCCATACGCACCATCGTTCCCGCCTACCAGTATCGATTATTTCTGTTATCCATGGCGCGGGGCGGATGGTCAGGGATCCAACAAGGATTACCAGGACGACAACGCCATGTCATACCTATTGATGTCAAACTTCAAGAACCCTCCGGCTGAGGGTGCCATGGGCTACACCGGACCGTGGGTTGATGGCGCAGGCGATCGAGGGGCCTCGTCCTGCATGAGCCGCACCTTGTTCTGGGAATGGATGCTGCCGCTGGCTAGACAGGTGGTGGTGGCCATGACTCCGGTGCCGGACACGCCATACCTCGAGTGGGTGGGAACCCCGGCCGACACACCTTATGGTTTTTGGACCAGGTATCATATCGGCGATGCCGGGGCGTCGGACAGCAGTTATAAATGGGTTCCAAATGCGTACGGCGGATGGTCCACGAGCACCGAGGATAAGTCCACGGCGAAGAAAGTCAACAAACCCGGTAGTGGGAGTGATTGGATGAATGCGGCACAGTATGGTATGCACTGGCCTTGGTCTTCGGTCTCCTCCGAAAAGGATAAATCAAGGGCTTGAGAGGCTGACACCGTCTAGTCACCAATATCCAGGCTACGGTCTCTTTCACGGCCGGAAAAGAAAGCTTCATAGTGAAGGGAGGCAATGACTTCAAATATGACCTCAATCATCACAGATCCTCAGGGAGTCCCACCGAGTGAGCCTTTCTTTCTTTCCTCTTTTGTGCCTCATGGCGGTCTGAATGCCTCTTCTGACGTGGCGGGTGGCCCTGGATTTGCAGGTTCTGGGTGACTGTACACACCACATGGGAACTCGAAATTGATATGACCTCGATTGAAGAGGGCGGGATTGTCTTTCGTCCCAAGGACAGCAATGACCACGTGCAAGTCACGTATGAGGAAGGTGGGGGTATGAGATTGACTGATACGGCGAAGTATATCGCCGACGAGATGGCAGACGACCTCAAGGCAAGCATGAATTTTGCACTGGATAGTGTCAGTCACGTCTTGGCCGAGGCGATGGCCAACGCAAATCGCCTCTGCCTCCCGGCCGCCGGGACTTTCTTCATGAAGGATCCTCTCTTCAACCAGAGCGGCGATCTGCTGGTCAAGCTGGCATACGATGGGTACGTGCTTCTCCTCAGTGATGATGCTTCCAGAGTGATCTCTATCTGACAGTTTGAAAGGGCGGATCCTCCACCACCCCCGCCCACAGGGAAATATAGATCCCGGCCCCCGACGTTAAACAGTGTGATTCGTCGCGTGGATTCTTAGGCAGTGGAAATGCATGAGTTCGTGTTTCTTTTGAGGGTTGCTAGCGGACAACTTGGCTTTCAAAGTGCCTCTTTTAGGTGGTCATGAACGGCCACGACCTTGGATGGGGAGGGCCTCCTTACTAGGAACTAGGACACTTTCATCATTTTATATCGAGATCGGCGTTACGCAGGAATACGAAGCAGCACTGTCCTGAATCTGTTAATATATCCTTTCTGACTTGGAGACATGAGACGTATTGCTTGTCTGCGCGATGTGCAGCTCAGTAGAGTGAAAGCATGCATATGTCAATCGAATCTTAAGTGTTAGAGCTATTGGTTTTTGTTTTTTGTATCTTCTGTTACTTATCTTAGTCTATATCAAGTATAGATGACACATGTAATCTTATTCCCTTCAGCCACACACGGAGGGGCCAAACAAGCGGCCGTGCGAGAGGACTACTTCAATATGTTACATATTGAAGCTAGTCATGTCTATGTCGGCTACCGCCCGGGAAGGATAGCCCTATTCCTGGTCTCCAACTTGCATTCAATCCTAGTGCTTACTTTTCCGTATGTTTAAACCACAACCAAACACTTAACTTATTTCGCCTTCATCTCTAATCTACCTCCATGTTCAAATCTCTCACTCTCATTCTAGCCAAGCCCACAACTCAGTCAACGGAAAACAACAGCACGTCATCAGAAATGCCTCCCGAACCCCGCCAAAACCCAAACCTAGGTTTCGACTCAGTCTTGGACCTGAACCTCTTGGAAGACTGGGACGATGAAGAAGATATCTGTATAAGAAACTACTAATATCACTAGTCAACGGCGAGACGTCACCCACGCAGGCCGCGACCGAAAATGACACCTACATCACAACAGAGTCCAACGAGCGATACGAACTTCACCGAGCGTATACCTACCATCGCGATCAGATGCCGCCGCATACAGTACTGAATGAAGATCCTCTGGCGGTGAAAATGGAGGGCAACACCGAGGAAGAAGTCACGATCGAAGCCCCAGCTCCAGGAGCGTGCGGTGGATTACCCGACTGGCCTCGGCTTTTCCGCCGGAGCACGTCGGGCAAGACCGCATCGTCGCCTTCCTCGAAGCCCTTAGAGCGCCCCCTTGCCATGGGATCCACATCATCAATCCTTCGCGAGCGAATGACGAGGAGCATGGCTTCTACACCACACTGGAAGTGTGGCCGCTGGACGGGAGCTCGCGGGCTTGGTTCGTCAAAGGAGGATTGCCCACGAAGAGGCGGCTGTTTTGTCTCCCGTGACAGGCAGTCTGTATTGCTTGCTTTTGGGTTTTATACCCCGGCATATGATACTTGGAACTTACAACAGGTCCTGCGCCATCAATTCATTTGCCCCTTGCTGTAACCTTGAATCAACACTCTCCGTATGTATATCGAGTTTCACACAGTGTCCTCAGTATGTTAGGCTCTCTAGGTTGTTCGGGAACCATTGCGCGTCTTCGCTCAGACCGTTCGTCAAGATACCAACCGCAAGGCGAACGGCAAAGACCCCCCAATTGATCTTGAGTCCCTCCGGCTCGGGTGCTTCGCTCTCATTCCTCTCTTCATCCCAGGTCGACATGTCAGGGTCTTCATTTTGGTAGAAGCATGCAAACAGTAGGCGAAGGGCGTCATCTGCCTCAGCCTTCGCTGCTCGGGCTTGCTCTTGAGTGAACGAGTTGGTCTGGTACTTGGGGGACTCCCAGAGCTTCTGCATCCAGTCGCCGTATTCCCCGAAGGCATCTTCGCCGTTTATGTATCCGACCTCATTCAGCATCTGCATCATCTCTCCCATCGTAGCCTCGTCCATCGCCCCAATATCGATCATCGTCTCGATCATCTTCCGCATCTGCTCCATGCTAATGTACCCGCTTCGCACCACATCCTTGAGCATCTCAACATCCACGTGGCCCTGCTCGTCGATCACCTCCTGGCAGAGCTGCTGGCCCATCCTCATCCTCTCCTGCTCAAACTCGTCCTCGTCCGACCCGCGCTGGACTTCCTCGGCGGACGGCGCGTCCGCCTGCAGGTCTAGCTGCCCCAGCGCCTCAGCAATCTGCTCGTCCACCACCTCCCCCGCATCTTTCGGGTCGGCTTCGTGGGCGTCATTGTCCAGCTCCGCCGATTCATGGCTGAGCTGGTTGGTGTCCGCGGCGGTCGACCGGCAGCGTTCTTCGACCTCCTCCATCTTGCCGACGACAATCTTCAAGCCGAAGATCCGGGCAAAGTCGGCGACCGAGGACGCCAACTCGGCGCAGCGCTTCCAGTCCCCACGGAAGCTTGGGTCTGCGAGTTAGCCTCTTCGTCCCAGGGGCGAACGGAAAATCATTGTACAGTACCTCTCGTTTTCCAATCGCCAGAGGGCTTGTCTCATCATCTTGAACCTCCAGTTGACTTCCCACTCTTGCTCTCCGTCGTTATCAAAGTAGTACAGAAAGTTCTACAGAGATATTAGTCAAGCTTTCCTTCAAACGGGACTGGGGTTGCGGACCTCGAACAGTTGGTCCTTGTCAAAGTGCTTTTCCAGCTCCCATTTCCCCATTTCCCAGAAATCATCGTACATGTTCTCATATTGCTCTTTCATGAAGGGCTTCATCTCCTCTCTTTCTTTGTCGAGACTAGGATCCATTTGCTCGAGGGCGAAGCTTGGTACGGGGCTAGGGGTAAAGTTGCAGGCACTAGACTGGTATTGTTGTGTTCAGACGGACAGGAGAGAGGACGCCTTTATTGTGGGATCAAGGCCGGGACAGACCGGAGACGTACAGAGCATTTATATCTCCCATGTGTGCAGCTGGCGCGTAGATCCATCTGGCATTTTCGCCACTCAGCTGAACCGAGTGAGGATCGGCATCAGCTCCCCCACCGCTTGGGCCCACTGTTGCAGAGTCGTGGGACCAATCCGCAATCCTTAGGGAGACAGAGTGTGTACCTGAGTCAATCCCTCTCGAGATGTGGAGAGCTGAAGAATTGAACCTTCACCGCATGTTATTACTGAGTCAATGGATCGGGTGTCCCCACTGTCACGATTCACGGCTGATCGAATATCGTTAGTATCTCCCCTCGCTTGCAGCTGCCGCGCTTTTCCGATTGAACTCGGTAAATGTTGATCTGGTGCCGATCCTGCAGGTATGGACCCTAAGCTCTTGTGCAGGACCAACTACTCCCCTGGGTATGGGGCAGATACCGCAGTTTTCTGGCAATAAGGAATTGCAATGAGATACATATGATCCTGTACCAGCCGGGCCATGTGAGTGATTGGTCGATCGCGTCGCCATCGACTATACCAGCGGTCGCGATGATAGGATTCAGAACTATTTCAGGAATATTTGTGGTTATCGGTTGGGGTCTCCACCTCAGGCTCTCGGTGAGGATATGTTGCATGTCCGGCTGTTTTCCCTCTTTCCACCATGTTAACACTCAGTTGGTTTGGAGGTAGCAGAAGAGGAAATAGGAGATGAAGCAAGAGTAAAACAAAAAACATACAACAGAAGGGATTCGCTGGTGGTCACCCACCCAACTACTAACCTCCCGGCGTGTGGCTTAAGTACGGCTGAGCGGACGGGAAGCCCTGTTCTCCACACCCTGTGGTCGTATGTACTAATCTCTCGCTAGCTAACGTATATAAGACTCGTTTCCCTGTCTCTTGTCGAAGGGAATCCTTTCTTGTGTTCATATGATAATGACAATCTAGTATCGCTTGTTCTGCCTTAACCACACCTGTCTGTGAATCCCATTCGGCCATGGTGGCCAGGCTTGACTTTAGTACGAGTTGGCCCCGTCGTTGATTACCCATTGTTCCCATTGATGCTCGCCACTTGACCTCAGGGCTAATTCATCAAGAGTACCCTGAGGATTTCACTGTATAGGGTGCTGCAGCCCTGGTCGATCGCCCCCTGCAAGCCCCTACTGCGAGCTCACAGTAAGACTATTCTTGCAACTCGGAACTGAGCGGAGGTGAACATAAGATTATGACTATCACCACCTTTCACAGACTCAAGGTTCATCCCCCAGAATCTGAGGCAAAAACAGCACAACATCTACCATTCTATTAATGTGGTTTGAGGGGCATGGGAATGGGCCTTCGAGCTGAACCCCAACGTTTCCTGAGAATTGATCTCGATCAAATCTGGCCCGGCTACCGAGGGAACAAGAACGACAACAACAGCTTCAACCTCTACAACCGGTTAGGAGAAATTGCCTTCCATATCTCATTCCGTCGACATGACCAGAGGATTCGATTTAACGCCTACAACAGGAGGCGAGGGTGGGGCGATGAGGCGTGGCTACCCTTCCCCAAGTGGATCTCTGATGAGAGGCCTTTCGAAATGTTCATTAACTATCAGTCCCAGGGCAGCTATATTGTTAACTGCGACTTTTGCTCGCAAGTCGACGTGGACCCATGCGAACCACCCCCCAAATTCACTGGCCTATAGTTCATTGAATGACAATAATGCCATGTCTGGACAGAATTTGAATACTGAGCTGCAGTACTATTAGGTTGAATGAAGGAGGCGCGAGTAGGGTAGCTGATTGGGCCACGCAAGTATGATGGATTTTGGCATACCTGCCAAGGCGACTTGACGAGGTGTCTTCTCAATTTTGAATGTGTAACATATGATTCTCGCAAGTCGCTTCATAATCCTGGTTGGTACAATCTTCAAAAGTATAGCCTCGCCAATCCTACTATCCACGTTGGTGGTACTAAAGAAGGAGTTGCTTGGCCTGTCAATGAGTCAGCGCATTGTGCTTTTACATTTTATTAAACCCCCGAGATCCCGCGCCAAGGGATTCACAAGCACTAATGCCATTTCCCTCCATCCCACAGGCTACTGCTGACCTAAGATTTCAAGGTAAACAGATCAAACATACAGATATGGATAATCAATTTACTCGGTTTCATACTACCTTGAAAACGGTTAATGTGAATGTTCTTGACAAGAGATTCAGGACTTCAATCAGTCACCTGTAAAAGAAGGGCTCTTGGGAGACCATTGAGGTATTACTTGCAGCAGGCGCTGATGTTGAAATCACAGGGTCACCATCCTACCAGGCAGCAGCTGGAGGCCATCATCGGGTGGCGGAGCTATCACTGGCCGGAATTGCCAAGGCCAATCGAAAGGGTGCGAATGGCAAAATCTCACTTTACCGAGCAATTATTCATGATCATGTCATTATCGTCAAACGGCTTCTCGCGGCGAGAGAAGACGATGGCCGGTCTCTCCCAGACCTGCTGTGGGCGCAGTGTGGACAGACCATGGCACAACATATGCTAGAATTCCTCTGTTAGGTGTCGATTAGAATGAAAACTCCAACCGTATTTCGATGGCGCTCTCTGGCTTTTGGATTGGGTCTTACAATCCGACACCCGGAAGTGGCGCAACACCTGCTCAAACCCGGTTGATACTCTCTCTGCTGGGTTGGCTTAAAGATAAGTCTCTCTCAACATGAACGATAGGTATTAGACTATAGCCCTGCACCATGCGTCCAATCTTGGTTCTGCGGTGATCATAGTCTCTACTGGCAGCTCCTGAATATAACCGGATATAGAGGATTGAAACGAGCAAACACCTCTGACCTTTGACACCCAGATTGGCCATCGCTATGCTATCAAAGATCTCCTTGCTTATGAGACGGTCACGTGTCAGATCCACAAACAGGACATGGATCGCATGACAGCTCCTACTCTCGCAGCCAAGAATGGGCATCATCAAGTGGGAGAAGTGCTGCTTGAAGTCAACAGATTAGACTTTGGTTGCAAGGATGCGAATGGCCAAACGCCCCTTTCTCTGGCAGCAATAACGGATCACTATGAAGTTGTCAATCCGCTCCTTACCTAAGAAAGACCTGGATCGGCTTTCGGAGGACGAAAATAATCACAAACCTCTCAAGCATGTCATTATGAGCGATAGCTTCGATGGAGGCAGACTCGACCATACTACAGGTGTTTTTGGCCTTGGATGTAGATAACTGATGGCGTTGTGGTTCTATTGTCATTGTCACATACGACTTGAATGTTCACTTTATACCCTGCATATTAATTCAACGAGCCGATGCGAGAGATGTTGGCATTTTGCCTATTGCCCTCTGTCTGATATACATTTATGGTTTTGTTAGTTTACCGAATATCTGGAACGGCGTTTTGCTAGAGGGAATTCTGGGACTGATCTTATAACTTGATGATAATAACAACCATAAAGCTAGATATAAACCTCACTTATGCGACGTAGACTTTTGTACATTTTGAGGGACTTGGTAATCATGTTATTGCCGTAAATATAGTGGTTGGGAAAAACCTTGTTCTTGATGATCAAGTACGCTGGACAATCGTATTTTCACCGGAGCCTTTCAACGAAGCCTTATCTATGTGCCATGTAACTTGCCAGTCGTCGGTAAGGAATTTAGTCAAGAAAGATCAAGCCCATCATTTTAGGCACTCGCGGCGGGGGGCCGGTCATTATCACAGATCTAGTGCCTTAGCTCTGCCCTAGATCCAAGTCCCCTGTCATAACCAGCCAGCCAGAGCCCAGCATTAAAACCGGTCCAGGAGCGGGCGCATTCACGACCTGGTCTAACGTGCTAACTTGTACTAACTCGATGGCCTTCTTTATCTAAGTACGGCTTAGTTGCACGTCCTGATCTCTACATAATAAGCGAACCTGCTACTGAGGACTGGTCCCGGAATACTGCCATTTTCTTTTTCCATTTGTGTTCTCCTTTACCCACCAAATGTCAACAGCAGCACCCCGTCCCCCACTCGAGCAGATTTTAGAATCGCAATTCTGTGCCCACTTACCCTCGAGGCGAAAGTTGTGATCCCGCTCTTTGACACGATCTATGACGCGACCGTCCAGGAGTACGAGCTGGCTCGAAATGACCCCAATAGCTATACGCTGGGGCGCATGGGCCGGTATGATGTGGTTCTGGTCCACATGCCTGGGCCTGGCAAAGCTGCTGCATCCAGCGTGGCCAGCCATATCAAACTAAGCTATCCGGGCATTGAGTTCGCCCTGTTGGTTGGAATCTGTGGTGGAGTGCCCCGCAGAGGGGACGTGGGACCGACGCAACCCAGAGAAGATATATTTCTGGGTGATGTGATCATCAGCCATGGGATCATCCAATATGATCTGGGCAAGCGCCTCGACCACCGATCCATTCGCAAGAATACGTTGGAGTGCAATCTAAGCCGATCGAGTCCGCGGATCCGGTCATTTGTCCGCCTATTAAAGACATGGGATGACCGCTTATCCGACGCACAACGCCAGTACCTTTGCACTATACAAAACAATGTCAGGCTGGATATACCATATCTTGGAACCGACAACGATATCCTGTTCAGACCTGACTATAAGCATCGCAGAACCTGTCAGTGCATGCGAGGTGTTCCTGAGGACGAAAGCCACGTGGACCGTCGTCGCGGGGGTTCAGATGAGACTCCCTATATCCCCTTTGGCCGGCTCGCCTCCGGGGATACGGTGATGAGCTCCGCCAAGGATCGGGACAAGATTGCTAGGCATGAGCAGGTGCTTGGATTTGAAATGGAAGGGGCGGGGATATGGGACAATCTTCCTTGTATCCTAGTTAAAGGAGTAAGCGACTATGCGGATAGCCATAAGAATGACGCATGGCAATTCTACGCAGCAGCAAGTGCAGCGGCGTGCATGCGTGCTCTTCTGGACCAAAGCCCCATCTCGAATGTGGCCCTACCGTCGGACCTGAGTCAGGGTATGTAGCCAACAAATGTACCACTATTTGCTTTTACCATAGGCTCTTTCAGTATTTAGATTTAACCGCTTCTACGACAGATTATCTTGGTTCTGGTGCAAATCTGCGGAAAAGAGGAGCAGAGCACTCTATGGTCACCAATGACACGCAACAGAAGGAGTATCTCGATTTATTGACCTTTCCCCAAGCTCAGTATCGCCTGAATGAGATCTTAGATCCCCATGATACAACATGCGCCTGGGTATTGGAGCGATCTGAATTCAAGTCATGGATGAGCAGCGACGACTTGGTTGACCACGGAGGGTTTTTCTGGGTCAAGGGAAAGCCGGGAGCTGGAAAGTCGACGCTCATGAAATATCTTTTTGCCAATGCCAAGAAGTTTGATCGGGATTCGATCATCTCATCTTTCTTCTTCCATGCGCAAGGAGTGAACTTGGAGAGATCAACTGTGGGTATGTATCGCTCAGTCTTGCACCAGCTGCTCTCTTGCACCAGCTGCTCTCTTGCACCGCCATTCCATCAAGTTCCAAACAGCCCTACTTCAGCCTTGCAGCAGAGATCTTGAATCAAGACGGTAGTATCACTTGGACGACACGAGATCTGAAAAACCTACTGTCATCTGTGATCCAATCTTTGACCAATCGTCACGTGTTCTTATTTATCGATGCTCTGGACGAATGTGATCAAGACGAGATGAGTGACATGATAGCGTTCCTCCAACACTTGGGATACTCTTCGAACACATGCGGAGTTAATCTGAGAATTTGTCTGGCAAGCAGACATTATCCTCAACTCAGTATTGAACGTGGCATTAAGATGATTCTGGAACACCAGCAAGATCATCAGGGCGACTTGCGGAAGTATGTTGAGGTCAAGTTGAAAGGGGGCAAGTTAAAAATGATCCAGGAGATCAAAGAGGAAATCTGCGCCCGAGCAGCAGGTGTTTTCCTCTGGGTGACACTTGTGGTCCGCTCATTGAACGATGCATTTGCCACCGGCAAAGTCCATGCCGTGCGCCAACGACTGGACGAGATCCCCGACGGGCTCGATGAGCTTTTTGCTGATATGCTTACTAGAGACACTCACGATATCAAAGACCTGATACTCTGCCTGCAGCTCATTTTATTCGCCCACCGTCGCTTGTCCCGGGATGAGCTTTACTTCGCGGTCATGTTTGCCAACTTCGACGTGGTCAAAAGAGATGGCGAAGTGCACACGGACTCCATCATCGAGAATTTCATTCTCAATGTCTCTAAAGGCCTCGTCGAAACTACCCGCGGCAAGTCACGCACGGTGCATTTCATTCACGAGTCGGTGCGCGATTTCCTATTGCGGCGAGACGGCTTTAGCAGACTGCAGGCCGGGCCGCGCAAGCACTCAGTCGGCGACGTCCACAGCCATCTGGCACAGCTTTGCTTCAGATATATGGGCCAATTCAAGTCAGTGGCTGCGGATGATATCCCAAGGCTTCATGCTTATCGGCGAACAGCGAAGAGGAAGTACAAGGAGACCGAAGCTCCCTTTCTCGAGTACGCAATCCATAGTCTCTTACCTCATAGCAATGCTGCTGAGGGTGCAGGTTCTCCACAGGCCGTCTTTCTTCAGTCATTCGCGCTATCATTCCATGAATTTAAGGCCATTCACAATGCCCTCGAACCTTACCATGCCCGCCGACATAAGCCCAAGGTGACGGTCCTATATATCCTGGCAGAGTTGAACTTGGACCACCTGGTCCGCCTCGAGCTAGAACGCACGCCACAGGAGTGGATAGAAATGGGAAGGTATCATAGTCCAATGGGCGCGGCTGTCTACGCGGGTAACGTACGCTCGATTCGAGCCTTACTGGGCTGTGGGACAACTGCAGATGCCTCTACCGACAATTCCTTGCTCGAGGCTGAAGTCATTGATCGTATGAAGCAGTTTGTGGTGGACAGTAAGCAAATCCGCATGCGATCAAAGCTTTCTATGGTCTCGTTTCTAGTGGAGTACGCTATTGAACGCGGCCATGTAGCCATACTGAAACTTCTCCATGCCACTAGCAAAGTCAATCTAAATCAGGCGCTCAACTGTGGCCTAGTGCCGCTCATCTATGCGGTCACCTGTCGTAAGGCAGAGACTTTAGACTTTCTGCTCGGCGCTGCCGGGGTACATCTGAACAATCCAGATAACAGAGATAGAGCGCTGGCAATTGCGGTCAAAGGTGGAAAACGGGACATGGTCAATGTACTGCTTTCCTACTCATTCCATCCTCACTTGAAGGATTCTACCGGAGAGGGTGTCATCCATTGGGCGGTAACCGGAAATGACGCGTCTATACTGAGACGGTTGATTGGACTGGGCTGTAACGTCGCGCATCGCGATAAGAGAGGACGAGATGCCTTATCGCATGCCGCCGAACAAGGAAAAGTGGAGATATTGTGGATTCTTATCGAGAGCGGCATGGTGGATATAGATGGAAAGGACAATACTGGAAGAACGGCTTTTTCATGGGCAGCAGGACCGGACTCGCGAACGCTACAGCAATTGTCTGAGCCAAAACAAAGTTGGGATCAATTGCAGAACCAGGTCATGCTTGTGCTACTCAGTACGGGAAAGGTCGATGTGAACTCCAAAGACAATGACCAATGGACCCCCTTGTTCTGGGCTGTTAGAGAAGACAAGCCTGTAGCTGTGGATCTTCTGCTCGAGGCCTCAGTTACAGAAGTTGACTGCAGAAGTTCGACAGGCAAAACCCTACTTTCAGTGGCCGCGAGATACGGTTGTGAAGCGGTGCTTCGTAAACTGCTACAGTCAGGTCGTGCGGACATCAATTGTCAGGACGATTTAGGGCGAACGCCCTTGTCTTGGGCTGCTAATCCTGATTGTTCTTTTCCATGGCCTGCAGTGAGTCATGCCACACGTGACAAACTGAGCGGTGTGACTATACGATCGGTATCTGCGATTCCGATGCTGCTAGAATGCCCGACGATTGATGCTAGCATTCCCGACTCTTTTGGCCATCCACCCATATGGTGGGCCCAGGTTTTCAAGCTTTCACTGTCTTTGTGGTCATCCAGTTGCTCGCAGAACATGTTTCGAAAAAGGATGAGTGCAAAATTGACACAATCATGCTCCTAGACCAAGAAACCTTGGATCGTCAGGTCCAGGTCGTCAAAGCGTCCTACAGGTTTGGTTGGGAACACTGAATTCAGACCTTCACTGCAACCGCAAGTACGGCTGATTCAGTCGCAAGCGTCTATGAAATCTCGAGTCTAGTATGATATCCTTGTAGAAGTCATCTGGGAACAAGGCTCAGTTTGTGTAGTCAACCGAGCAAAATACCTAATCATGTTTTCAAAGAGCAATATCATTCAGGAATGCTTCGACTTCTAGCATACTGAGGACACATCTCGTGTATAAACCCTCTTCTCACCTTCCGCAATGATGATTTCGGCTCAGCCACTTCTTACTCGCCAAAGATCATTAGTTTTCTATTTTGCAATTCAATCCAACCAAGCTTTTTCCTCAGGGTGTTTACGTATGTTGATGTATGTGTACTGCCGATCAGCTAGGGGGAAAAACAATCTAAAAAATAACCAAAAACATACAACAGAAGGGATTCGCTGGTGGTCACCCACCCAACTACTAACCTCCCGGCGTGTGGCTTAAGTACGGCT
This sequence comes from Aspergillus uvarum CBS 121591, assembly GCF_003184745.1. Taxonomy (NCBI): domain Eukaryota; kingdom Fungi; phylum Ascomycota; class Eurotiomycetes; order Eurotiales; family Aspergillaceae; genus Aspergillus; species Aspergillus uvarum. Next base: position 107,659 of record NW_020291365.1, read on the forward strand.
GAGCGGACGGGAAGCCCTGTTCTCCACACCCTGTGGTCGTATGTGCTTGGCTTAGAACCATTAGTACTTAACAGGAGTCATGTGTTTTGTCTTGCAGCTCGCCGATATCTAATAGACACTATTCTACCTACATTGTGCCTTGATCGATCTCACTTTGACACTATCGGCCGCATTGTTACCAGAGGTTCCAGACACCCCTCGCTCATTCTTGACTTTATTTACCCTAGACTTAGTGGAATTATGCCCACAGGACGATGACTAAGCGGAACCCACTCGTTGGGAAGTACGCACAGTCGCCCGGCTCTTCCGATTTGCTGTATGAGATGTATAACCGCCTCCTGAGGCTGGTCTCGAGAATAAATTCAGCCGGAAGCTTCATGCTCCGGAAACCATCCCGAGCCCCCGTGAGAGAGAGACTGCTATTCCCAATTTTGCGACTAGTAGAATTGAGTTGATCTGGTTCTCCAACCCTGAAGAAACTTTTCTACTCATTGAGACTGGATCGCTCATTAAGGTATTTATCTACACCAGGTGCCACACCGCGGTTGAACCATGGACGAGCTTATCTTGTACTATACCCAACTGAAGGTCTGACACATTCAGCTACTCGCCGACCGCCAACCCTCTCATCGTTTGACATGCTCGGCCAGACGCGAGGAGAACAATACCTCTTTTCTTTCTAAGAACAATACCCTTCCTGGCCTGTGGAGAAGCTATGCGACAAGACATAATCGGAAGAGATTACGGAGTAGACTAGTTGGACTCCGCCCGGCTGCCGGATCCAGTCCCGCTGAGTCAACCCTAGGACGCTGTTGATTAGCTAAGGACTACTCGGTCATTGAACTGATTTATTAATCAGTAGCACTAACTAAAGTTACAAATCACCCTATTACTCGGTATATCCCTCAGAAGTTTTCGGGACGGATAGTCGAGAGCGATCCGTCCCCGCAATCCCGCCTGATCTACTTGGCGGACCTGCTAAGTCAGCGGACAGTATACCTATCTAGTACTGGACTATTTACAACAGCTAGCCAGTGAATCGGTCACTTGGCCTAGATCCATATCGACCCGATGTATCATGTGATACGGGCCTATTTCCCCGTAATGTCACTGTAGGACGCGAACCTTTCAGTATGTGGTTCGGGATCTGACCGCCAATAAGAAAGACTGGTTATTAATCTCCGTCATGCTGGTCCCACTGATTTCCAGAGCATGTACTCCGGAGTATGACCTTATGAGTCCTCGGAGGATCTGATGTGCTTGAAGAAGAAGTCAAGCTAAAGGGAGGTGGGACTAGTATAACATCCAAACCAATCATCAACCACTTTGGGGATACTCGTATCGACTATCCATAGCTGCCAACCATCATCCCGACAACGACAACGACATCATACAACAAAGAAGCGGTCAGCGTGGTGGAACAACACTTTGCACCGAAAAGGGGCTGCATGCATTTTGACGTTGGCTATGAGGTCTGCCTTCTGGCTTCATGTCGTAGCCGGAATGGGCTATTCAGGGGTTGGGTCGAGAGGAAGACCGTCGATTATTCACCTGCTCCTTCCTCGTGTCTATATAAATACAGATAGATCCCTGCACTTTTGCGCTCTTCTCATTCCAACAGCCATCACTCCTCTAACATTTTCTTTTCATCTCTCTCTCTCTCTCTCTCTCTCTCTCTCTTCTTCAGTCTATCCTGAATCTGACCCGATTCAAAATGTCTTTCCAAGTCGCCGATGTTGACAAGAACCTCATCCACGGGGCATTGATTCTGACCCCCAAGCCTGAACATATTGATGAGGTACATTCCATCTATGACCTCCCAGCAGTTCTCACCGACAGTAGTGTTCTGACGCATGGTCCAGATCTGTTCCGAGCTGTCGAAGCTTGCCAAATGGATCGAAGCCAACGAGCCTGGCACTCTCGTCTTCTCGATCGCCCAGGCCCACTCCATCAAGGAGATTGGCGGTGAGGGTCCCACGACCATTGGGGTTACTGTCGTGTAAGTGTTCTTCTTTGGCACGAGAAGAAGTATCCTTTCCAGAGGAGAAGACCGTAGCTTATGCAGATCGCCCATAGGTTTGCGAACCAAGCTGCTGCCGAAGAACACCGGTCTTCCCCCAAACTGCAGGCTTTTATTGCCAAGGGCAAGGAGGAGAATAAGTTGACTGGCCCCCCTGAAATCCGGTCTTTGACTCCCAGCGGTGGATTCCTGCGCAAGCCCCCTCAGTAGGGGCTACTGGAGGTAGATGCCGAGACTTTGGGCCAGGGGTTCTTGTGTTGATGTTCGACTGGTCAATACATACTTAGCTGGATGGGAGAAGCTGAGTATAATCAATCATATTACTGATCGTATATTAAATCGAAAAGGTCCTTCTGCGGCATAATAAACGTATCTTAGAAGCTATATTGGCTCCTATTGATAGCAATATAACGAAACTGTTCATAAATAGTTACACTTAGGCTTTGACTAGTACCTTATTAAGTTTGATATGTATAATCAAGATATCACCATACAAATTGAGGGCACTTTCTCTGTCACATAAATGTATCCATGCTGGCAGTGAGCAGATTTATCCGTTGCTCACTTCAGTTACGCGCAAGAGGTGATGAGTTTGGACAGATAGGTCTACGCGTTTGCGGAGAACAGAGTAAGGGGAGACAAAGAAGCCCGCAAATATGACAAAGCTTGACTCTCCTGGTCTTTTCAAGTCAAGACAAAGGGGTGCCGGGATAACACTACTTTGGACTTTGGACATATCCTGACACAAGAAAATCTACATCGCCTGGTACGCTAGTTCCTAACCCAACAGAGATATCTCATACGGCGCTGTCAGCAACAGGGGCTCGATCGGCGAGACCTGGAGGGCCATGTCCACGCCGCTATACCTGCTCCCGGGAGCCATGCCAATCCAGCCGTCCTCTTTGTGACAGGCCCGAACCGGCCGGATTCGAAGCTGCGAACGATCCAAGGTGTAAACCCGCCGATACGCTTGTTGGATAGTGTGGTAGACTTGCCCAGTGAACATGGCCTTTTCTTCATGAATCCAATCCCCAACCCCGGCGGTAGGCGGATCCGGTCCAAGATACTTTCCCTGCGCCCAGTACGAGATATCGACCCACCAGCCTTTCTTCTTCTCGTGCTGCTGCTGCGGCTGTGTTTGTTTCTGAGCCGCGCCGCTATTTCACAGCACGAACTGGCTCCACCAGCTCTGCAGCCGTTCATGCTGCCGCTCCTGCCCCTGCTCCTGCTGACCCTGCCGGCCATCCAAATCATTCACAACCACCATCACGTAACTGGGCCGGGTGAAGTACTTGCCCAGCACGCGCAACGCCTCAGGGTGCCGTTGGAGCAGCGCCAGCGGCACCGCGATTGTCTCAAAGAACCGCGACCGCGAATGTTCCCACCTGCTCCTGGCAAGGAGGATTACTTCGAATTCCGCGGACGACAGGTAGACGACCGTGTCGGAGGCGTAGCGACGCGTCCGCCAGTCGAACGCCAGCCAAGGGTCTGATTCGTCACTGGGTGGTAGTGTGGCCGTCGGACACGGTTGGAAATACTCGTGCAAGGAGCGCTTGATCAACTTCCGAGAGAGAGTGCGCGCCTCGCGGTTCGCCGCCGTCATCGCGGGCATCACAATCTTCAGCGATGCGGGTTTCATCTCCTTGTAAGCGGGGTCGGAATCGTCGCCGCAGTATAGCTTCCACTGACACTCCTCTGCGGGACAGAGTCTGACCGCGTGGTGCAGACGAGGACTGAACCATGCGAATTCTCAGATGATAATGCGGAGCTCGGGCGGGAGGCGCGAGAAGAGATAGAAGGTTGTTGCGGTGGTAGCAGTTGACAGTGCATGAGCACTGTTATGTCTGTTTTTCTTTCTTTTTTACTGATATACATTCACTTTTCTTCCACTGTCCTCGCGGTGGTACTGACTCAGCTCAAGGCAAAATAATTACCTCAAGAGATCCCTGGCGGGTAATTCTTTTCTGCCAAAGAACCAGATCAATAAGGCAAGATGTATTATCACTAAAATAGGTAGGTATGAAGCGGACTATATATGCTAACATACCATTGAGGGATACCGGAAATTCTAGTTTGAAGAGTAATGTGGATCGATAGAGCTCTGGAAATGAGTTTGTGAGCACGGAGAGAAGAAAGATATAACTTACAATAAACATAAACATATTTTTCAGTCTATGGCATACATAAGCCTTTGTCTGAGGGTGCGCAAAGAGTGCTGGACATTAACTAAAATATATTTGCATTGATTGTTAACCTTTCGTGCAACAGAATAGAGATTTCCAGGTATCACGTCAAGACCTAAGGAACTATACAGTGTTCTACAAATAGAGATCAAGACAACCTACTCCGTATACCTTCTGGATCAATTCAAAGAGTACGGAAGATAGAGGACCAGATTAATTACGAACCGTCCATACTCAAGATTATAGAGCTGGATGCAGGCCGGTGGTGTAACACCCGGTATCGGAAACAACCCGGTCCTGACATGCTATCGGCCCATGTGTGGCCGGGTGCATTCCGGACAGCATCCACCAAGTCTAGTTTGTTGAAAAGAGGTTTTTATCTAGTCAATCCCAAAAATGATTCACCCACATACAACACTTGATGCATGACGTGGAGTGATGATCTTTCATTCCTTCACCAGGTAGACATTTGTATCGAAAACAAAAACAAACCAAGATGATGTCCATGATTCTGGCATGGGCGGATGCACATCCCCGAGTCCGAATTTTAGGCACAATTGTTGTGTGTCTCGCAGTCTCGCTCTACATCCTTCAAGAGCTGCTCAAGCCAGTGGGCAAGCGTCGGGGACCCGGTGGGAAGCGCTACAAGCTGCCGCCGGGCCCGAAGGGGGTCCCGATTCTCGGCAGCCTGCCTCTACTGAAGAATCGCGCCCGTGATGACGACCACAAAGTGGTGAGTTAATTGGGAGATTCCTAGGTTACTTCCAATGCTCCTATCCACGAAAATGACTGACCGACTCTGTCAAACTGAAAGGTCACCGAGATGGCGCAATACGGCGAGATGACGACGCTTCACCTGGGCACCAAGACATGGATCCTCCTGAATAGCAAGCGCGTTGTGGCAGAAATCATCGCCAAGCGCGGCTCTTTGACCAACGGGCGCTCTCCGATGCCCATCTCTAGCGGGATCGTCAGTCGACACGGACGGTCCCTGCTGCTGTCGCCGGAGGAGGGCTGGACGGAGAAGCGCCGGGTGATGCACGCGCTGCTGAGCGGCTCGGCGCTGAAACAGTACGGCGGCTGGCAGGAGCTGGAGAGCACGCAGATGGTGGCTGAGTACCTCTACCAGCCACAGCGCTGGTTCGCACACCACTACCGCTACGCCAACTCGGTTGTCCACCGGATCGCGCTCGGGGAGCGGTTGCACAAATCCAGCCAGGAGCTGGCTGACCTGCAGGACGTAGTGACCCGATTCGTGGGCAGCATCGGCACCAGCTGGATCGACTGGTTCCCGGAGCTGGACCACTGGACTCCGAATTGGGTGCTGCAGCCCTGGCGCCGCTCGTGGGAGAAGCTGGGCCAGTGGAACTACGAGGTCTACCGCTCGTGGTGGGTGCCCGTCCGCCGCCAGGTTGACGCTGGCACCGCCCCGCCTTCGTTCGTCCGCGATGTGCTCCTGCATGAGGACACCAAGTTCACTGGCGACGATCAGGAGGCCATGTATGTGGCCATGCAGCTGATCGAGGCCGGCAGCGACACCACCCGCGAGGTGCTGAATACCTTCGCCATGGCAGCGCTCTGCTACCCGGACAAGTTCCAGAAGGCGCGCGAGGAGGTGGACCGGATTTGTGTCGACAGAGAGACCGGCACACTCCGTCTGCCGTGCCTGGCAGACATGGAAAGCATGCCATATATCTGTGGGGTGATCAAGGAACTGCTGCGGTGGCGGCCGATCTTTGTCTTCACCCCGGATCATTGTCTGACCGCCGATTTGGAGTTCGAGGGGTACTTGTTCCCGGCCGGGGTGGGATTTGTTATTAATGAGGTGCCCGTGGGAAATGAGTGCGAAGATCCCGAGGAGTTCAAGCCGGAACGTTGGCTGGATGGCCATGAGGCAGATGTGGCACATGGCTTGTGGCAGTTTGGCGGAGGGAGGCGCATTTGTGTTGGGTATCGGTTGGCCCAGCGTGGGCTCTTTATCAACCTTGCTAGGCTGGCAATGTGCTTTGATTATGCTGCTGTAAGATCGCCCCCATTCCTATCTTCATGTTGACACCTACGATTGGCTCAGTAGCTGACGTTATGGCGATCTGCGACAGGTCGGGCCGATTAATTCTAGAAAGCTCAATCATCACCTGACGACAGAGCCATTTCCAGTCAAAGTCACAGTTCGTAGTAGTCAACATGCCCGGTTGATTGAAGAGGAGGCGGCGCGGGAAGGTGTTTTGGCCACGGCACAGGGAAAGTGACCTGGACGGATCTGTAAATAACCTGGTTTTTGTATGGTTCTTCTAGCCTTGAGTATCAAATTGTCCCATGAACTTCGAATTTTGAAGTAAATAAGTACAGTCGTTCTGGACATGTGTATATCGTTCCAAGATTCTTTATTGGTAGGTGTAAGCGCCAAGACTGAGTCTAATCGTCTTAGCATATTTGGTATCCTGGCATTTATCTCCGCGCTACAGTAGCTTACTCTCATTTGTAGTATGAGCTAAAAACCAGAATATCACATTCATGTACTGTACCAGGTAACTCAACACTAAGTCACTCAGTTCTACTTCTGAAAGGCATTCACAATCCACCGCGTGACGACCTCAGTAGTGCCCTGGGGCGGCCGATGCGCCATGAAATCCATCAAGGGCGCATCATGGGCCTCGTCGAGAGAGATATGGGCGATCAAATCGACCTGGGTTCGCTGCCGGATTAGCTGCACAAATTGGCCCACGTGGTCGCGGAAGATCTCCTCCTGGCCCGCCGTGACGAGCAGCCCGTCCACCACCAGCTTTAAGTTGTCCCACCATTCGCCTGGAACATCCAACGCCATGCCCCAGCCTTTGCCCTGCGAGATCTCCTTGTGCCAAGGAGTGCGGTCGACGAGATATTGTCCGAACGTGCGGACTACGTAGGGCGATAACACGTCGACGCTGAAGCGCTGGCGGTAGGATGGTGTAGTGAGGTCAAGAGATAAAAGGGGCGAGATGAGGAAGCAGCCTCGGAGACGGCTGGAGTGAGTCCCCACCGAGGAGGTGGTATTGGCGGCGGAAGGGTGATGTGGGTATGGATGCATCAGCGCGGAGAGAACCGAAAGGGAAAGGTGGCCCCCAGCGGAGTCTCCACCAAATATGATCTAGTTTTTGATATTCAATTAGTGTGGATTGGGTAAGAAACTGGAGGCTGTACAATACATCGGATGGTTCGTAGCCATGGTCTAGCAAATGCTGTAGCCCCATAAGAGCTTGTCTCAGTTGCGTAGGATAACGGTGTCCAGGAATAAGTGCTAGAGAGCGCGGGGGACGCATAGAGGCGTTAGAGACAAAATTTGAATCCAGTGCACAGTTCAAGGGGGCAAAGAAAGTCTACTTACAGTACTCTAGTATGCAAACACCGACCTTCAACGAGGCTTTCAAGCAGCTCTTCCTCACATGTGCCATCCAGTCAAGATGGCCATCTGAAAGTGGGAGCACGTATCCTCCTCCTAGAAGAGGTAAGGCTTATTATTACGCTTTCCACTCATAGATTTGAAGGGTGAGAGAGAGGGCCCATTACCGTGGAAGAACAGTATCACTTTATCGGATCGCTTAGGTCCAAGCCAGAGGAGGTGAGTGATCTCGTCCTTCAGTGTGTCAACCCGGTGGCATAATCCGGTACGCTCCGCATTTCGACGGATCCAGGATGTGTAGGTTTGCATTGTAGACGGAACAATTGCCTGAATCTGGTTGGGATGGAGGGAGTCCATGATTGCCCTTGCGCACGCATTCTGAATGCTCGGGCGGAACGGAAGACCTCGAGCTAAAGCTCCAATCGCGGTCTTCAGAATGTTGAATACTATGGCTAGAGGGATCCGGAAGGCAAAGGCAGCTATCAAGTCCACTTTTTGCACGAAAGAAAGCTGCGTCCTGGCTGCCATATTGCGCTTGGAATGAGGTTTTGGTCAATGCGGGGGGGCAAATCATAGGATAAAGCTCCTTGTATTACCTGGCGGTTAAAGCTCTTATTCTTTTATGCTGGCTGTCTTATTGATGAACTCTACAGCCTCTTTGTTAATCACATGTAACAGTAAGTCCACACCTTAGTTCCTGGTTCCCCGCATGGTCGGATCATTCCGAAGCCCATCCGGCCATGATCCGGGGTCGCGTGCGGCCGCGGCTCGAGCCCTAACTATGATACGGCCAAGGCCATCTCGCCATACTATGGTGCCTAAATCGCTGCGCATATATATACAGAGCAGATCTTTAGCACTACCTCCAGTACAAGTCTTTTTCTCTCCGATACAAACATAAGCGTATCAGTTTTGCCGTATTCAACATGGCTTCTAAAGAACCCCTGTCCCCCCGATCCCCCGAAATACCATCCTACAGCCAAATTGCCTGCATTGGCACTGGACTGTCAGCAGTCGCTCTAGGCGCCACCTTGAAGCGATGGTACGATTTCGACGATATCCGTTTCTTTGATCGACATCCCGTTAGCGGGGGAACATGGTACATCAATTCCTACCCTGGATGCGGCTGCGACGTGCCCAGCGCTCTGTACAGTTACTCCTTCGAGTTGAACGCCAACTGGACCAAGATGCTGCCTTCCAATCAAGAGATCAAGCAATATCATGACTCTGTTCTGGACAAGTATCACCTCCGTGAGAAGATGACTCTCTCCACCGAAGTCACCCAATGCGTGTGGAGAGACGATGCGGCTCGATGGCTTCTCTACTTACGGGACATCAGGACGGGCCATGAATTCACCCACGAATGCCAGATCCTATTCTCTGCCAGTGGCCAACTGGTAAAGCCTCGTCGCTGCGAGATTCCTGGATCAGAGGAGTTCCGTGGTGCTCTCTTCCACTCCGCCCGATGGGACCATAGTGTTAGCTTGGATGGGAAGAAGGTGATTGTCATTGGGAACGGCTGTAAGGCAACACTCGTCAGGAACACAAGAGCATTTCCAAGGCCTCCTGCTAATTTCTTTTGCTTGTTTTGATGTGCACAGGCACAGCGGCTCAGATTGTGCCCGCCATCGCTGGCGACGTGGGGTCACTGACGCAAATCGTTCGATCTAAACACTGGGTCTCCCCAACGCATAATTTCGCATATCCACCCCTCCTGCAATGGATCTTCCGTTACATCCCCTGCACTATGAGGTTGCATCGCCTGCACATCTTTCTCGCAGCGGAAAGTGACTACTTTCTCTTCCCTATGACCAAAGCAGCAGCCCGATTGCGAGCGCAGCGCAGAACAAAACTGGAGAAGTACATGCGGGACACTGCCCCGGCTAAGTATCATGACCTGCTAATTCCAGACTTCGATGTCGGCTGCAAGGTGCGTGTCCATCAGTAGCAAAGCTATACTATAACTAATCTCATACCATGCAGCGGCGCATTATCGACTGCGGTTATCTTGATTGTCTACACAACGACAAAATCACGTTAACCAATGCCCAAATCGACAAGATCATCCCCGAAGGTATCCAGACAAAGCAGGGAAATATAATTGCTGCAGATGTGATTGTGCTTGCCACTGGCTTCGAGACCAACACCTTTGCCCCGTACATGAACATCGTCGGTCGCAACGAGGTGAGCCTGAGCGAACACTGGGCCCAGTATGGCGGTCCGTCCGCATACAATTGCTCCGTCATAAGCGGATTTCCGAATTTCTTTCTGTTGCTTGGACCGAATGCGGCCACGGGCCATACTTCAGCGTTGATGGCTGCGGAGAAGTGCGTATTGTCCTTCTTATCCTCATCTTCAATGGTTTCTTTTCTAACATTGCACCGATCGGGCAGCTCTATCAATTATGCTCTTCGGATCCTGAAACCCGTCTTGAGCGGCTCTGCCTCGGCTGTGGAAATCAAGCAGGAAGCCGAAAGAGGTTATGTGTACTGGGTGCAGGAGGCACTGCGAAGGCGGGTGTGGAACGCTGGTTGTGTCTCGGTAAGTGTGCTCTGCCTACGTTACCTTGTGCCCCTGGATGTGTCTGACAACTTACCTTCATCTTTGAAATAGTGGTACCTAAACGAATCCAAGTGGAATTCGATGTCTTATCCTTGGACGCAGGCCCATTTCTGGTGGCGCAGCTTGCTCCCCACGTGGTCGGATTGGCAGATTAAAGTAGGGCGGCCTTTGACTCCCTGCGATTTTTTTACTTACTGACAGGAGCTGTGATATAGTGGCAGAGGACAATCGGTCCGAAAAAACGGACAGGTTCGCGGATCCTGCTTTTGATTCTCCTTGTAGCTCTTCTCGGGGTGTCGAGGCGGTATTTGCAGCTGATTCCGTTCGACCTCGTCAAAGAATTGGGCGCTTGATTTGTTGTGACGCGTAAATCTAAGGAATGCAATTGCTTTTATATTCACTTTCATCGTGCGTGGAATTGCTGTGCATAGTTGTAAAATCTGTTCATGTAGTTGCATTATATATTGAGGGAGCGACCCCATAATCAATAAACGGAAGCCCTCAACCATGGATCAGTAAAGCAGAAAATAAGTTTACTAATCAAGGAGTAGTCCTGCGATCATTCACAGTCCCAGGAAAACCTCGATGTAATCGAAGGCCAACACAAATTAGCTTGAGAAACAGAGGACTGAGTTGATCCCCCCCGCACGAACTGGTTTTTCCAAGTGGGGCGCGCTTTCTGCATTCCGCGCCGCGCCGCGGTTCTCGGCACCTCCCCTGACTGACGTACTGATGCTTATATCCTTCCCCAGCCCCGCAATCCAACCCCAAACCGAACTGAAAGACAACAGCGCGGCTCAATCCGCCTCCTGTCATCGACTCAGCGCTTGTGCTTCGTCTTTTGTTTACCTGCAGCATGCCTCCCAAGACAGGCGGAGTCAACAAGCCGCAACGCGCTTCGCGTCGGAAGATCGCGCTCGCCTGCGATGTTTGCCGAGAGAAGAAGACTCGGTGCGATGGCGTGAAACCCACATGTGGTCCATGCTTACGACGTCCCCATGGCGCTCGCGAGTGCGTGTATACAATGGATAGCGCTAGAACCGCGAGTCAAGACGAGTAAGTTGTAATTCTTGACACTACACGTGCTGTTGCTGAAAGAGCGTCCCACGTGGCTCAGGTACATGCGCGCCCTGCATTCACGGATTCAGGAACTTGAGAATGCCTGTGCTCGAGCTGGGGTGTCATTATCTGCAATGGGAGAAGGTGTTTCAGGCGTGAATCCTCCAACAGGACAACAACATCATGTGCACCAGTCTCCAGGCTCATCGCAAGAGGTTGGAGGGGCACCGGGAAGCACCGACTGGCTGGGCAATACAGATCAACCCAATTGTGCCCTTCAAGATGTACAATCTACCGCCAATGTGAATGAGACAGTACAATATCACAATCCACGAGAAACGGTCGCTTCGGAAGCCCCCAGTTCTGCATCGCCGCATTACGAAAGCCCTGGTCATGTTACGGGCATGGGCCAGATATCCGCGCCGGACGGATTTTCGCGTACGCCTGTATCTGTACCCGCTAAAGAGTACTATGGGTCCCCCTCCACTGCCTCACTCATGCGCTTCGCGCGGATGACCCTACCCCCACGTTCATCAGGGACGATTGGCGCAGACTCGGGAGGCACTCCTACTTATGGATTCCAGGAGTCTCCGAATACCTGCTATCGACCCGATGACTATACACTACCCCCTCGTGCGGTGGCTGACCAGCTACTTGAATGCTACTGGGACCGGGTAGCTTGCATATACCCCTTCTTTGACCGGCCCAATTTTGAAATGGCGTACCAGAACCTCTGGAAATCCGAGAAAGAGCCCATGAATCAACTGTCGAAACTTAACATCGGGCTGGGTGGGCAGTTCGATTCGGGTCCCAGGTCGATAGTGTTTCATGCAGCTTTGAACGCCATGTTCGCGCTGGCCTGTCATTTTGCGGAGATCCCAATTCAAGAACGAGAGTCAACTGCCCACTCGTTCTTTCTGCGCAGCAAACGATTTATTGGTCTAGACATTCTGGAGCATAACACGATCGGGGTAGTCCAGACGCTTCTGCTCACCGCCCTATACCTACAGAGCACTCCGTACCCCAGTCGATGCTGGAATGCGATCGGCTTGGCATGTCGAATAGCGCAGGGGCTGGGCCTGCACAAAAATGACAGTCGCTTTCCCTGCACTTCGTTGGAAGGCGATGTACGCCGGCGAACATGGCATGGCTGTGTAATGCTCGACATGTAAGTGGCCCCCACTCCATCCTTAACCCACACGTCCTCCCTGACGGCATGTGTTGCATCTAGTCTAGTCAGCATGACACATGGCCGACCCAGCATGACTAGTCATCTTGCCTTTCTTTCACTGCCGCGTCCGTTAGACGCTTCTTTCTCCCCTGAACGCGAAGCAGCACGATCGGAAATGAGCTTCTATGGTGCGTCAATTCAACTACATCAGATTCTCGGCAAGATCCTCTCCGATGTGTATCGTACATGGAATAGCCAATTGGAGGAGGACTCTACCCCATCCATTCTCTCGAAAGACTTGAACATAGATAATGTGATCGAGCTGGAGAAACAGCTTCTTATCTACAAGGCTGGTCTACCACCATATCTCAATTGGACTGCACTAGGGTCGACATGTGGCGCCACAGAGCCTTCCCCGATCCTAGAACGACAGCGGAATGTCCTCCACGTACGGTGAGCGAAACAGAATTCCCCGAGTCCTTCCTGTCCCAAGTTTCTGATGTACAGTGTGCAGGTACTGTCATATCCGCCTCCTGCTATACCGACGTATCTTCACTCAGTGCTACTCAGAAGTAGCCCCACACAGTTCTCATAGAGATGAGAGTGGTCCTGGCCGTGTCTCGGCCACGAAAGATACCGACAATGCACTTTACTCCTGCATTGCGGATACATGTGCCGAGACCTGCCTTTTAACTGCTGTTGATCTTATTCAAGCGGTCTACGACACCTGCTGGACTGCCTTTACAGGTGCATGGTGGTACAATGGTTTCTGTAAGACGACTCCTCATTTCTTCCTTCCCTTTCTCCCTTCCTGATTGAAACTGTGTGATATAGATACAACCACCGCTGCACTCGTCTTGGTCATGTCCTACTCGATGCCATCGCTGTTGCAGTCGGTAGGCCCCTCCCTGATCGAAGAAAGCTGGGCCAAATGTGAAAGGATCCTTGGCGACATGGCGACCTACAGCCATTCGGCGCGAACCTCTCTCCACTTCCTGCGGACCACCTATAACCAAGTCGCTAGCCGCTGTCAGCCATCTCCTCAACCAAGTGTGACTGCAGCCGCCGACACAAGTAGAATTGCTGCAGAGCCTTGCACTGCCACTATCCATCGAGATGCGGACTTGCCTGGCTCGGAGCAATTACCAGGGAGCTCTTTGACTTCGACCCTGCCTTCATACTCGGCCGATGACAATCTGAGTGCAGAAAACCTTGGTCTCTTTTCGTGGGTGGATATCCCAGACTTGCCGCCGTGGCTGGGGAGTAGCGAATTCTGGTCGGGAGACCCAAGCAAATGAAATTGTTATGGCAGCGCTCAGCATTGACCTTCTTCACCCGTCGCCGGGTTGACACCGTCACAGTACACGGTTACAAAGAACCGGAAAGTTCCCGGGCGGGTAATTTGTTTGTCTCCGGTAACTATCGGTATTCATGTGGTATTGCTTCCTCTTCCTCCGCTTTCGTGCCTTGATCTCGGATCCGGGGCAATCCCCCCCAGATCTCACTGTGGATCATTTATATTGGGAAGAAAGAAGACCCCCATGGTCTATACCATCACTGCAAACAACAAATCTCAGTTATGTGTGATCTTCGCCTGACGATTGAGACATGATTATTTCCGAAAGAAAATTCCTCCCGCGCGAGGGATTGTACATTGATCCGATCATCACGGGCCTGCGCAACACAATTCTGCATCCGATCTTTAGCATCCCTGTCTGGTGCGTTGTGCAGAAGGCAAGGATAGCGTCGCCTCTCTATACGCAACTCGCTCAATACCTCGCCATGGCCAGTGTCTTCCTTTGGCTCAACACGTTTCTCAGTAGGCAAAGCCGAAACAACTGGACCATCGATGATACCTGGAATGATGACTGGACGAAAGAAATTGTGGTGGTCACTGGGGGTAGTGGCGGGCTGGGGGCCGGGGTCGCTCAGCGCTTGGCGGCACTCGGAGCCCGTGTCGTGGTTGTCGATATTATCCCTTTGACTTACGTGCCCGGTCAGTGATTTCTCATTAGTGGGCCTGGACCGGGAATTTTCACTAGAAGACGTGCTAACCGATGCAAATCGCTATGGTTTACGGAAACCAACAGAGAACGACCGTATTACCTATTATCAATGCGATCTGAGTGATGAGAGTGAGATTGCATTCCTTTGTGAGACGATTCGGTCTGAAGTTGGCGATCCATCTGTCTTGGGTGAGTGAAAGCCAGAAAGCCACAAGCAGGAAGAGGTAGGGTTTTAGCTGACATTGTTCCGAATATAGTCAACAATGCTGGCCTCTCACGCGGTCAAACCGTAGCCGAAGGGACGTACCATGATACCAGCATCACCTTGAAGACGAACCTCCTCGCCCCGTTCCTACTGACCAAGGAATTCCTTCCCGGCATGATCCGCCGCCAGCATGGCCATATTATTAACGTCTCATCAATGAGTGCATATATACCTCCAGCGGGGCTGGCAGATTACGCGGCTTCAAAGGCCGGATTGATCGCGTTCCATGAGGTATATACTGTCTATTATGTTTTACCCCCGGGATAGACCCGGCACCCACTCTTGTCCGCCAACTAACTCTCCCCAAAGTGTCTATCTCAAGAGCTCAAATTTCGCCACAATGCTCCCAAAATCCGAACTTCGCTGCTGGTCCTGAGCTTTACCAAGACGCCGATGTTTAAGGGGGAAACCAATCAATCCCATTTCTTCATGCCCTTGTTGCATGCGGACACAGTGGTGGATGCGATTGTCGACACTCTGGTCAGTGGGTTGAGCCGGACCATCTTCTTACCTGGGATCTTTCGGCTCTTTGCTGGATTTGTAAGCATCGATCCATAGTTCCATCTCCGGTTCTTGTATGCGGGACGTGTTGATACTGATTCTGGGTTAATGCGAAACAGCGAGGTGCACCGGAATGGCTCCAGAGTTTCATCCTGGATCGCTCACAATCGTTGGCGGTGGACTTCAAAGGCCGGCAGAAGATCGATCCGGTCGCGGGGAAGCTTGTCTAGGGTCGATGATATCATTTCCAGGGAGTAGCGGGTGTGGATTGGAGATTCTGTAGCTATGATGTATTGTGTTGAGTTGTACTCCGCAGACGGGGCCAATTCCGGCTACGGAACGTTCGGCAGCGCCCGGGCGGCGGCCGGAACGCACCCGATATACACATACACCCTAGATTGACTCTAATAAGAAGACCCCATGTCACTTGCCTTGAGGTAGTGTTCTCAATCATCTTCATCACCACCTGTCGTGATCGAATGATTTATAGGTTCTTGCTTGCTTTGTTCAATTGGCTTTTACCCTGGACCTGGAAATCCAAGCTCAACATCATGACGGACCACGGTATGGATTGGCTGCAGGGGAAGATCCTGGCTTGGACTCACCCACCGCCCGTCAACAAGATCGACACCCACCACCATTTTGTGCCGTCGTTCTACCGGGAAGGTTCGTACAGCCTAGCCCTAATCCCGACACCGTAACAACTACTAACGTTGGGAAATTCCATCGCACAGCCGTTGAGGCAGCAGGAGGTATGCGCTCGGACTTAATGCACCACTAGAATGTTCTAATAAGCTAAACTAACCAACAACCAAGGCGACCCAAGCGGCTGGCCCACGCCCAGCTGGAGCCCACTCCGCTCCGAGCTCCTCATGAAACGCCTAGGGATCCGCACAGCGATCCTCTCGACCACAGCCCCCGGGGCCTGCATCCTTCAAGGCGAAGCCTCGTACAAGCTGGCGCGGCAGCTGAACGAGTACGCGGCAGACCTGCGTGACAAGCACCCAGACCGCTACGGGTTCTTCACCAACCTGCCCGACATCCTTCTACACCCAGACGCCGCGCTCGCCGAACTTGCGTACGCCCTGGACATCCTGCACGCCGACGGCGTCACCCTATTCACGCGCTACGGCACCTCCGCCGCCACGCAAGCCTACCTGGGCCACCCATCCCTCGAACCGATTTGGGCGGAGCTGCACCGCCGCAAGTGCGTGGTCTTCGTGCACCCGACCCACCCGGCCGACACTACGCCGGTCAACGCCCACCTCCCGCAGCCCGTGGTCGACTACCCGCACGAGACCACCCGCACCGCCATGGACATGATCCTGCGGGGCACTCGCCGCAAGTACCCGGATTGCACGGTGATCCTCTCGCACGCCGGCGGCACCCTCCCGTATCTGATCACCCGGCTAGCCACGCCCCTCCGCAAGGCGCCGGATCTGGCCGCCGAGTATGTCGTCGGCACGACCTATGAGCAGGTCATGGCGGATTTCCGGAGCTTTCACTTCGATCTGGCGCTGTCGGCGGCGCCGCAGGTCGTCGAGGTGTTGCGGCGGATGGTGCCGGCGGATCGGATTCTCTATGGGGTGGGTTATCCTTCCTCTCCGTTCTGTCTGCTTTTGTTCTTTCGGGGAGGGAATGGAAAAGGGTAAAAGAGCTTATCTGCGTGCGCTGACTGTGTCGATAGAGTGACTTCCCGTACGCCCCGTTGCCGGCGTATCCGGCTTTCTTGGAGGAGCTGGAAGGGTGCGAGATGACGGAGGAGATGCGCGAGGGGATTTATTTTGGAAATGCGCGGAAGTTGATTCCCAGGTTGGCGGGGGAGGGGGGGCGGGAAGGGAAGATCTGATGCAGATATCTCAAACGGGACAAGGGACTGCCGTAACTAGGGGAAAGGGGGGTCGAGGCCACAAAGCGCCCCCTGCAACCATAGGTATGGAGTTCACACGCAGTCAGTTGTCTGAGATCAAAGGATATGAGCAAAAGGATTCTCTTAAAGTAACTAGTGGAGTACACCGCTCAACACATATAGCCGTGTATCGAACACCGTGCGGACTACCGAGGGAAATAAAGAGCTGTGCTGATCACTCCGGCGGTTGTTGTTCTGCGGCCTTTAGCTTTAGCTGGCGAGTGACTAACACGAAGGGAGAATTCGAGATCAGTTGGCCTAGAACGCTGAGTGACTGCGGTAGAACGTGTGCATGAGGCTTCTTCGTGTCTGGGAAAGAGTCTGCCAGGCTCAGGGTCCGTGTACGCTAGCTTCTTAGGGAGGAGGCGAGGGGGGCGGAAGGACATTGTCGAACACTCACCGCTCGTTTGATGTGCGTATCTCTCCCAGAAACCTCTCCGAGGCTCCCTGCCCCCGGCGCTACCGAAGAGAGGATGCCCCGGAGGGACTTCCAGAGTCCTCCAGGGGAGGAATGATGGCTTCTGAACGCGACGACAGCAAACCGATAGCTTGCTACAAGTCCTGAGGTTTGGTTCGCAGAACCGCTCCTTAGCCTTGCTGATACAGGCCCCTGGTTCAGGCTCAGAAGAAGCCGTCACCTAGTCCTGCTGATGTTCAGAGCATCATCCCCGGTGTCGTCGCTTAGTGCCCAAAACTTTTCCTGATGCTCCTGATTCGCCAATCTATCTCATTCTGGTCTCTGTGGATGCTCAGGATGCGCGCTTCAGATGGAGGGTTCTGAGGATCAGTACCAAAGGGGACCATTTGGTGTGAGTTCCTTCGCAGTTGATAAAATCGGACCTTGTCACCAACAGCTGCAATGCCGTACAGGGTATGCTGGGTCCTACTGGCAGTACGGACGCCGGCAAGGCGGTTCTGCAGCTGATTCTCCAACTGCCTCCACCTGTAACTTTGCTCCCAGCCCGGCCGAGGGTTTGGGGGAAACCGTTTAGCTTCGACGATTACCACCTTCTGCAACTCGTTGCCCATGATTCTGGTCAGAAGCACATTGGCTGTGAATCTGCCCTGCCGGTTGGTATACGACTCTCGCTCCACGCCATAACGGGATTGGAGCGGAAAGTAGTTTTGGAAGACATTGAGCCAGAAGTTGTCCACTGCTTGCTCATATGGCTGAATTCCAACTCGCGCAGGATGTAGAACGTTCATATACATACGGATCACACGTACATCTTGGTAATAGGGTACCTCTGAGTACGGGAGTTCTGGCACTGGCACTTGCACTTGCATTTCCATCTTGGTCCAATTGTCAAAAGCTCGTCGAACGAAAAGGCCTGCTTTTCGAAGAATGGTCTGGTTTTGGAGATGAATAACACGTGTACGAGGGATTTGTTGGAGAGAAAAAGATATGTCTAAAATTCCAGACTGGGACCAAAGCCAGGAATATATCCCATGCGACTTGAACTAGCCACGAGAGTGTTCTATGCCCGTGTCAAGTATTATAACACATTTATTGACTCAAGGCAGGTGAATTTTTCATGCGCTGTTTCAGACGGCAGCACAACATGACTTGATTCTCACTTGGTGTATCCTTCATCTGTTACTCTACCTGGTTTTCCTTTTGTGCGGTACAGCGTTGGCTTGTTTTTGACCTCTCGAAAAATAAACTTTTAGGATTGGCAACAGAATCAACAGGTATCTGAAGAAATATTAACCTTCCTGCCCACCAAATTGACCTGATGGTTGCTTGTTTTCTCGCTTAAGTGGGCGTCTATCCTTGATTTCAGTACCCTCTGTGAAGCGCTTTCCCATTCTCAAGCGGTGCTATGAATCCCTACAGATCTCCACAAAATCCTTTTATATCTGAGAGTAGTAGTATACAGCTTAGAAATGGAAAATATAGAAGAAAGGCCGAAGGAATAACCTACTAGAAGGCAAAATAGGAAAGAAATCATAATACTTCATTTAGTACTAGACTTTTGCACTTGTACAGATACAATGTGTAGCTTTCTCTTTTCTTCTTTCCCTCCCATCGCTAAGAGGTGAAGAGAGCCAGATATAGAGCTTCAGTAAGGACGCGCACCATCTCGATGGGATATCACATTACATGCGGCATCTGATCACATGTAGGGAGAAAGCCTCTTGACTCGCAATCGAAGCAAACCGTGATGCCACCGCTGCCTGAGGTATGCCAATCTCACGGTTCAAGTGGGCAGCATTTCGAACAGGACCATAACGAAGTCACATTTCCTATGTTTGGCGAGCGAACTAAAGCACGAATGGCAATTTTCCACAATTGACCGACCACCATAACTGAGCTGATTTCTCGTTACCTGATGGGCAGAACCGCGCAGGGAGCGGCGTTTTAGACTGGCAACCCTCTTGTAAGAACAAACAGCATCTATAAAAAGATTCAATGGACAAGGGGATACGTCTTCGAAACAATTTAGGATTATGGCAGACCTTTGTGCTGCAGCACATGAAAACGAAGTACTAGTTACTCGAGCAACAGAATTTGAATGAGGTCACATCAGGGACCAGCAATCAGCCTAAAACTCGAAGCTCATCTCAAGTTCCAGTGCGCTGGTATTTGTTCCACCCTCTTGAGCCATTCGGCTACTTCCTGCCATCTCTCTTCGGATATCTGACTGAGGCGTCTTCGCCCTCTCCCCAGCACTCCTAGATCAATGATCTTATGAGACTAACAACCCCCGGGGCACTGTCAGCATAACAACCATAATACGATGTACACGACCGAAAACCAAGAAAGACAAGAATGGGACATACATCGGAAACCGCGGTGACTTGGTATACTTCATCAAGAGAGCTGTAGCAAGGGTGGTATGGCCGGGGCTGTATGTAATCGCCGACTGCGAAGCGCTCGAGGGTATCGAAACTGCCTACACCGTAGCCCATGCCGGGCAAAATCAGAACACCGCACACACTGGCCTCATCTCTGCCTACGGAAAACCCATGGAAGTTTTCGATGTCGATCGTTACGCGAACCCCGGGATAGAAGTACGGATTAGGCATGTCCTCGTGTTTCCAGCGTGTCTCTCCATGGATCTCCCTTGCCCCACGGCATGAGTAGCCCAACTTGGCTCTGGATCCATCCTCGAAGAAGAACTCCAATCCAGTGACGGAAGGCCGTGCAGTCTCGTGCATCACGGACACCGCAATCTGGCATACTGGAGCGTGGATATCGACCACTTCCCGGTAGGTACCCCGTTCGAGGGAATTATCATAGTGATAGAGGCCCATCCCGCGGAAGTCGAGTGGGCGAGGCCGCCCGGCATGTAGAGCCATGGCTGTGTCGCGAATCCAGCGTAGCACCGCCCACGTACCAATCTCCAGGCGAAATCCCCAACTACAGCTCAGCTTACAGGTGCAGTGGTAGAGCAGCCTCCAGTCCATCTCTCGCTCCGCCTGCCTCCCCCCCCTTCTCTCAAAGTAGTTGCGGAGAACGGGCAACAGGAATCCGCGTTCTGAATTGATCTCAAATCTCGATTTCCAGAACGCGCGGCTGAAGAAGATGGCTACAAATCCGCGTGACGCGCAACGGAGATGCAAAACATCCCGGGCCGGTAGCAAGATGGCGATCGCTTCGATAATCTCCAGGGGCAGACGCTGGAAGCAATCCCTGCCCGGTCGCCGTCGTGGGTGGGTAGACGGAGCAGCCGGAGGGGGGTCTCTCCCGAGGCGCATGAGCTCCTCCAATACAGGCAGTCCGAACCGGCCATCATGCCGGATATCTTGATGTTCAAAGCTCGTGCGGAGGAATAGGAGTGACTCTGGCCTCCATGTGCGGTGAGAATAGCCCGGCGTATAGGGTAACAGCTCCAATGCCTCGAAAAGACTTCCTAGGTGTAGTTCGTTGGGGCCGAAATGTCCCAGCAGACGATGCCAGCATACATCATGGATGAGGTACACGTCGGTCTGGCGATGTGCAGGCACATCACCCAAGCCCCAGCTATCATCAGTCTCGGTGTCTTTTGGTATTCGCCCCTCGGTTGGTCCCCCCAGCGACCATGGGGCTGCCATGAGGATCTGGGTCACTTTGACGCCGAAGTTGGTGCAATAAACTCGGACTGATGTCAGCCTAAATAAGAACACATATACATCTCACGCGGGTAATCACGCAGCTCACCGGCCCTGAAGGGCTTTTTCCACGGGAGGTGTTCTCGGATTGCACCCCCACACAAAGTGCACAAGCCGAGGCCAAACTTGTTACTGAAGTCTGCATTAAATTGTAGCAGTGAAAACATGACGAAAAAAGCGTAAAACACTATTCTCCGAAGGTGATAAGATAGAAGAGCCGTCAATACATATTCTGCCCATGCATGTTCCCCTCTCAGGCCTTTTATACCTCCCTTGCCTACGTCATCAAGGTATCATTTGTTGAGGAGGCATCCGGCAACATTCCCATCCAATTCCCGCTCGATTCGAATTTATCAATTCTGAGCTCGAGAGGCATAGCCTCCCGATTTGACGGGAAGCGAGTTCCGAAAGTGCTAACCAATGGCCAAGCGCCCGAAGCCTGAGACCGTAACACCGGCCATCCTTGATGCCCACCAAGAAAGGACCACAATGGAACAATCAGTACACTAATAATATAGGCCTTAAACACAAGAATCAACTAGCCTGATTCCCTGACCCTCAATGTCTGCAACACGTTTATAGTCGACCGGAACAATAGAGAAAACAATCCATGGCTTTTCAGAGAGATTCTGCCCCCCAGGGGGAAGCGGCTTTCCCAGGTCGCTGCGTGTATATATGGCTTCGCATTCCAGCCTCTCTTTCGAACTCCCCTTTGTCTTTTTTCTCTTCGTCCCAGATCATCATCCCTCTGGTAGGAACTGGTAGGAAGTCCATCTTGGTGACATTTGGTTGCCTGTCCAAGCTGATGAAGCGCAAGCACAACGACAAACACAACCACCACCACCACCGCTATGCCTGCCGCCCAACAAGTATGCAACCATTTGTCACTGCCTTATCTGTTGTGCACGCATGTCTGACGGACACTCAGCAGATCATCGTGAACGCGGGTGGCCGGGCCACCATTCTGGCCCCCGCCGACAATCGCCCCCGGGCTCTGCGAAAAAAAGATGAGAAGAAGATTCAGAAGAAGCGGCAGGCCCGCAAAGGGCTGGAGAGCAAGGCCATCTCTGGTGAGGCGCTGGTAAGTCCAACCGACCGCATTGACAGGTTGGTTCGAAGCAAAACTAATATTTTTTCCTGTCGGCAACAGCTGCGCGAGGCCGAGCGCCTCGAAAGGGCGGCCGCGGCGGAGGAGGCGGAGGTGAAACGAAAGCGGGAGAAGGCCGCGGAGCTGCGGCAGAAGGCCGAGGCCCTGAGCAAGGGCGAGGATGTGGGGGCGGCTCTCGCGCTGAGGGTGAAGGAGACCAGTGAGAACGATGCGATAATGGAGTAATTGAAACAAAGATTTACGGCGCTGGCCGCCGGTTTGTTCCCGACACTGCAAGTTCTCCCCTCCAGTACTATTGTAGCGTAGCGACCACTGAAGACGAGGTACCCAGGCAATCAGTCCAAACCCTATGACTTTCACACAGCAGCGCCCCCGCGGGCTTCAGCGTCCAGTCGCGCAAGTCGGACAACTGGTTCATAGCGCTAAGTTCATCGCCGGAGGGGCTACGAGGTGACAGGGGACGAGAAAGGATTCCACCTGGTGGAGGTTGAGTCGGCGCGGCTGGATCAAGAAGGGTAAATCTACTAGGTCGCTATCATACAAACTGAGGAAGATAGGCATTGTGTGTGTAGATACGCAGCAGCCATGCCTTTGGTCATTTTCGCAATCCATATCCGCGGTTCGTGAAGCATCGTAGAATATGATGCAGACGGCCCTGCGACTAAATATCCCCGATTCAAGATGTTTGGGTCCGGGCCCGCGGCCACGGGCCTCAGGTCCATGGGGGTTCTTTCCGCTTGATCGGTTGGATCCTCCTACTCCTTTATCCTTTTGAGTGCTGGTCAAGTGCTAAGGCATCTAAGACTTGAGGACGAGAAGGACCAAGGCATATACATATCTACTTCACGGTGAATAGAGTAAGTGTCGATCATAGAACCTCATGTATGTATGTTTTGGTACATTGATTATCCATAGATTTTTAATCCATGAATTCAACAATCTGAAAGGACAAAAAGTCTGAACACACGATTGCTCCCTCCTCTTCCCTTGCCCTCCTTTTTTCTCCACATTCTTGAGATATTTAGCGCAGAGAGTTAGTAAGCAACAAAATAGACGTCAGTTTCCAAGCCTCAATCTCTCTATGCTAGTGGTTCATGTCGAACATTAAACCCTTGATGCAGGGGGTGCAGGAGGTTCATCAAATGTAGCGGGTTCAGTGAGATGGGGGGAGGTTAGGGCTCCGGAAGCCGCTGCTCCTAGCCAAAAAGAGGATCCTCAGGCAACCCGTCCACCCCCCAATACTTCCGCAGACGCTCCCTCAGCAATTCATACTCGGCGCCAATCCGCAGCGCCTGCATCTTGTCGAAATCGAAGATCGTCGACGCGCGGCCCCCGTACACATGATACCGCTGCAACCCGTAATCCACAATCACGTCGGTGGCATCCTTGATCTCCTGGTCGATGTCCTCCACCCGGAACTTCTGGCCTGTGCCGGTGAGGTTGGCGCTCGACCCTAGCATCAATTGGCCAGCCTCGTCGTTCAAGCGGCCCAGCTCCACCAGCAGAGACCCTCTACCGAGATAGATGGCCAGGGTGTCATTCTTGGTCGTGTTTGCCAGGGTTGCTGGGGTCAGCTGTTGGAGGAGGGGGTGGTCCGCGCGGAAGGGCGCGACCACCCCGAAGGACATGTCCATCTCGTGGTGCAGCGTGCGGATCATCTCGTGCCGCGCTGCGGGGAGCACGTGGAGCTCGCGGTGGAGATTGTAAGTCCCGATAATGCCCTGCGCGTGGCCGGGTCGGCGTTTCTTGGCTGCAAAGGCTCGTTGAATTGCCTCAGTCGATGAGGCCATGAGGCCGTAGCCGACTTCGGTCGGCACTAGGGCTACCCCGCCAGATCGGAGGACGTCGAACACGCGACGTGCATCAGCTTTGATGTCCGGGTGTTGTCCCGGCGCGGGTATGATCTTGGGTGGGGTTGATGGGTCCATTGGATGCGGTCTGGAGTTGTTGAACCCGACTGCAAAAGGTACCAACAAGGGAAAATGGTAGAAGGATACACTAGGTCACAAGATAAAAAAGACGAGGAGTCACTTCATTTAAATGATTCGACTTTGGGCCTGGAGCCGGTCGGACTCCGCAAGCTAGGTTGGCAAGTCCTGTACGTGTCTTTTCCCCACAAAGGTCCAATGATCCTAACGAGGGGTCCACATCTGACGCAAGTGGGGTGGATGAACTAAAAGGAAGTTGCTCTCGAGACCGGCACTAAACTTCTAATGGTAAAGCTTGAAGCAGCTTCAAGCTCCCTTGCTCAAGGGCGAGAATATGTTGATCCAGTGCTTTTACTAGGGCACTTAGGGCTTCATGTCAGCTGAGGGGGACACAACTAAAGGGGGTTTCAAGAGGAAACCTCTCTCAGGATCCCTGTCCATGCCGGTTCTACGGCTAATGGCAGCTTTAGTGCTGATTCCAACCGTGATCCAGTCTTATTTATCTCATATATACTATATCTCGAAACGTGCTCACTCGGTAACCGTCCACCCCACAACATTTGATGCCGGGACAACCACTTTCGGGCGGCCTCCATTATTTCTAGGCTGCAAGACCGGTCCCTCCAGCATCCCGGCCGGCGGCGTGCCAGTCATTGTGACGATCGTCTGCACATGATCCGCGCGGGTGGCCCAATCCCACCAGTCCAGCGTCTTCCCCTTGATCTGGTACCGGAGTCGCTCGCCCGCTCGCAGGTCGTCGGGAAGACTGTCCCAGTCCACTGCAAGCTCCTAGGAAGTTGACCAGGATCCTCCCGGCAAGAGAGTTGGAAACAGATCGTCCGGTGCTTTGGACATGTTAGTCTGCTGATCGGGCAGGTCCCACCACCAGGGGACAGTGTCGCTGCCGTAAAATGTTCCCCATTCCTCCGGTGCATCCGCGGTGCTCTGGGACGATTGATCTTGGTAGCGACGGCGGGTGACGCGGAACTGAGTGGCGAACATGGAGTCGAAAGTGTAGGTGTGGAATGTGATCGGTCGAGGCTTGTCATCGGTCGTCCAGGCCTCAGGGCTATCGGAGGGAGCGTGGTATGTCACTCGAATGGACATTTCTCTCTTCCCGGTCCGAGACAAGTCGGGTTGCAGCTGAGTCCGAGACTCAGAACCGGTGCTCGTAGAATATCGCGCAGTTAGCCAAGCACATCTATTCTCCCGCTGGACTGGAGATACTCACACTCGCTCGTCTGGACCAACAGGCGCGGCGTCGGAAGGCGCCCAATCGGGGCATCTCCCCTTCCTTCACGAGAGATGTGACAGATGCGCTCCCTGGGATTATGATCGCGGCCCACTTGGGCGGCTGCTCCAGATCCGGCTGCATCCCCCAGTTCCAGTTGGCGATCTTGCATCCCGTCCCGATAACGGTGTAGGTATACCCCGGCTGTAAAATCAATTCCCAAGCATGCGGCAAAGACATTAGCTGAGTCACTGCACTGCGGTCCCAATTTACCCTGGCCTCTTCTACATAGAATGAGGCTGGCTCGTTGGGGAAGTGCTGAGCTCTTGGGCGTGGGCAATATGGAGACTGCTCCTCCACACCAACTCGCTCGAGGCTTCTGCTGTTCGGACCGTGACGTAAGAGGATAAATTCCTCCTGGCTGGGATCAATGCGAGGTAGCCAGTCTAGCCAGAAGGGTTGACCTGTTGTTAGGGTACTCTCGCCGTTGTTGTTGCTGTTTGGCTCGTCGGTGTGGATGCGGCGAAGAGTGATGCCGATTGAGAAGCGTCGGTTGTAGGGCTCGGTCCAAAAGATGGGGTTGCCGGGTGTGAGTTCCACAACCAGCTGAGGGACATCGAGAACGTGTCTGTCCCTCTCCGTGTACCTTATGTACGAATTCACAGTGGCACTTTTGGGGCTATTGGTTGGAATTGAGAGAGCAAACCTTCTTCAGGTGGGAATCAAGGGGATTGAAGAGAGGAAGAGAGTTGCTAAAGCCACAAAGTCCTGGAGATATAGGGTCTAGTGTAGTGAATTAATGATAAGAAACTCCGCTAATGCGCGACTTGACAAAACGAGATGCCCGCCAATGTCAGATTCACCAACCCAATGGAGCTTCAATGCAATGACAACGGCCAATATGAGATAACGCAGGATATCATACTTATTCTATATCTTAGTACTCGGGATAAAACAAATCTACTCTTCCCTACGTATCTCTTAATATTCCACCACGCGGCAATAACCACCATAATTGACTCAGCCTACACATCGAGATCACAACCAATCTCAACCTGACTTATATTACAACAGGCCTCACACCCCCTCGGGTCTGCGGCTTCAGCGTCCCCAGCATAATCTGCTGTGACCGCCAAGCCGCCCACTCATTCACCGGCCTCGTCTCCTCTGCCTCTCCCTTCGCCAGCGGGGGAATCCTGCCCCCCTGCAGCCGTTGCATACTCGCTTGCTTCGCCGGCCGGACCAAGTACGCCACGCTCCGTCGCGGGATGCCCGCTTGCCTCCCGGGGGCCGCGACAACCCGATGCAAAGAACTGCGCAGCAGCTCCCCCGTCCACTCCACCAGCGTATCCCCAACATTGACAAATGCGCAGCCCAGCACCGGGGGCACGTATCGCCAATTCTTGTAGATGTTCTCCTGGCCTGCGGGGAGAATCTGCAAGCCCCCGACGACGTGGAAGAGGAGGGTTAGTATTCCGATGTCGGTATGGCCACCTAACGTGATCTTCTTGGCCGTGTCTTCGGTTGGGGTTCCGGATTGTGGAGGACTGCAGAGTAAGCGCACACTGGTCTCGGATTCCTGGCCCAAGGGACAGAGTTTCTCCAATGTGCCTGACTCAAGACCCAGCTCATGATTCAGAGTGGCGAGGATAATTCGCAGCGCGGCAGAGGCTTCCCGAATAAAGGTCTGGATCTCCGCACGTTTCTCCTCGATGGGTGGAGCATTGACCCGAGCCGGCCGGTTGCCAAGTATGTCATCCTGGTTGATGCTGTACAGATGCATATGGTCGACATTGCCATCGTCGGTCTTGAGAGCACCCATTTTTTTGTACCTGTTGGCCCACGCAAGATCACCAGATCGTTAGTTATCGCTCTCCACTGCACCTTTCTCTCAGTTTTCTTCGTGTCTTCTGATGAAATGGGGCCGTGCAACGTACCCCGTAAGATCTCTTGGCGCATCATATGCATACTGATCCAATGTCGCCTGGTCCAACGCAAAGAGCTCAGCATCCAGATCAAACATCTTCTCCGCTTGGCGCATCAGGCGCACGCCCTGGTCGTCCTCGCGGAGGTCAAGGAGGAAGAACCCCCATTCACGGGACGCGGTAAACAAGTTCTGGGACTCGATGGGGTCGTGGGCTTTTAGTCTGTGCAGTGAGATTGTGGGGAGGTCTACCGTGGGTGTGTCGTCTGGAAAGGGAGGCACTTGCGCGAAGTATTTGGAGGTTGGCATTTTGGACTTGTTGCGGGGTCGATGGTGTATAGTGGTAGTGGTAGCCTCATGAAAATGAAGAAGATAGCGGTTTGGCGAGGGGGATGATGTGCGAAATTGAGCTTATATTTTGGATCCTGGTGGAACAATCTGGGTATGTAAGAGACCCAGTGGAGACGAGGCGGGGAAGTGGGAGAGAAAGACGGATCGGACATCTCCATCTTGCCGCTTACCCGTCTGAGGACGCAGCGGATCGGAGGTATACGTATGATATTACGGGGTCAAGCAGTCATGGTAGTGCTTACTGTGCTTAGTCTGCTTAGCGCTTACGCCACTATTCTTTCCGCTCGCCTACGTTCCTATTGGACCTTATCGTTGATCAGTAGCTGGTTGTGGAGAGGAGTCAGATAGATGTACGGGTCGTGTCGATTGAGGGTGAGCAGGACCACTCTAAGCTTGTAGGTGATCGGGTAATGCGTGTAAATGGTAGTTATGGCAATGTGCGATATGAACCCCAAAGGACAAAGTTATTCTACTACTCTATTTTATCTCTATCTCTAGCTTCATCCCTTATCTCTATGAAACGAACGCCAAGGAGAGCTACTGAAAAGCCGCAAGAGCCTCATCATTCCATCTGTCTCTTGTCAGCAACTATATCCTCAATATAATACGGGCAAAAACAACAGAACTTACGAAAGATACTTCCCCGACAACTCCTGAGGCGCATCAACCACCAACCGCGCAACAACATGCCCCGGCTGCTCGGGTCTCAGCAGCCCTCCATCCTTGTGGACGGTGGTAAAGAACGAATGGAACTGTCGATCCATCTTCGTCGCGAGATCCTCCCGGATGCTCCGCTGCATCTCAGTATCCACGATCCCCGGATCCACCGACACAGAGACCACCTCAGGCTCTTCCTCCCCCAGTGTCAGTGCTAGATGGTTCATGGCCGCCTTGGTGGCGCCGTACAAGCCCCATCCCTTGAAGGCCGACACGGAAGCCGCGGATGAGGTGAAGATGATCCGGCCTTGAGAGGCGCGGAGGACGGGGAGGGATGCTTGTACCTGTTGCTTATCGTTAGTTCCTCTGGGACGGTTGATCATCTAGGGGTGATAGTGCGTTGACGTACGAAAGCAACACAGCTAAAATAATTCACGTCGAACCCCTGCTTCCATTGCTCGGGGTCCGCCTCAGCCATACTCGCCACTTGCCCCAGAGTTCCGTGATTCAGCACAAGTCCGTCCAGCTGTCCGAAGGACTTCAGAGCCAGATCGACGGCCTTCCGGCCGAGCGAGAGATCGGCGAGATCTCCGCTCAGGACCTCGACTTGGCTGGGATACTGATCTTTTAGAGCTTGGAGTGGGCCAACGCTCCGTGCGATGACGACCAGTTTGTGGGTTTGCGGACTGCTGAGGAGGTACTTGGCGATGGCGAGGCCAATGCCTTGGTTGCTGTTAGCCTTGGTGGGGAAAGTGGGAGGTTGGGGTGATGCAAGAGGTGGAAGTACCGCGCGAGGCGCCAGTGATAATGAAGGCTTTTGGGGACATAGTTGGATCTCTTTTATTGGGTGCTGTGTGAGGTTGTCTGAAGTTTGATAGTTGACTGTAGTGGAGGGAACTGGTTTAGTCGGAAGGACACGGTGGTGGGCGATGCTGACTAATGGACTTCCGTAGCTGACCGAAGCTGTGGCTTACTATGTGGGGGAAAACCTGAAGGCTGGAACCCTAGATGGATCCACTTAGTTGAGACCATGTCATTTGCGGCTAGTGAAGGTTCTGGATGGAGCAGGGTAAGCTTACCTTGGAGGAGGAGATGTTTCGAAGCATTGAGCTGGAGCTGCTTGGCTTGTTAGGGTTTCCGGGTTGCGTGACTGGTGCCTGGGGGTGGAATGGTTTCCGGGTTCTGGACGGAGGCTTGCAGTATCTGAAGATGCCTCCGCTTATTATCGTCCGAGTTTTGGAGCTAGCTGTACACACTGTGCGACAATTAGTCCCTTGCAATTCTGGGGAAGGCCCTCTCTGAATGAATCGATGGCATTTAAGCCTGGTTGAGCAGGCAGCTGCTACCCCGCACGGCGTATGCTCAATTCATTTATCATACTTTGTGCTACTTGGCATCTCAATAGACTAGTGCTGATGGTAGGGGTTGGATTGAGTCAGTCAAGCACGAACGTCACCCAAAATCGAGTACAGACATCACGCTTCACACGCCACCGATCTTGAACCGGCCAAGCATAAATAGAATATTCCCTCACCCTCTAGGCACCCATCTATGACCTTTGCACGCAATGTCAGCTCGTGGCGGCGGTGCTTCACATGGCACGTTTATTGTCTCCGCGGTCATGGGATAACGGCATGATATAACACGGAGGCCTCCTATAATATCGCCTCAATACTTAACCCAAATTTCAGATGCGCACCCATGGGACAGACCCAGACAAAACCACAACCCAAACCATTCAAATATCGGCCCAATGACGCCGCAGTAGGTCTCTGTCCGTGCCTGATTACGATCCCTCAAAGAAACCCACTAAATACTTCACTAGTCAGTTCGAAACGACGGCCGAGCAACGCGAGCCCATCGAGCTGCCCGTGATCGGCACATTCCCTCCGCATGTCGCGGGAGTTCTGTACCGGACCGAACCGGCTAGGTACAAAGTCCCCGGATCCAAGTATCAGCTCCACCACTGGTTCGACGGTTTCACGCAGCTGCATCGTTTTCAGCTCGTGCCCCGGTCAAGCGGGCTCTGTAAGGTGCTCTACAACTCCCGCCGTCAGGTCGATGCGCTGATTGAGGAGGTGCGCAAGACGGGCAGCCTGCGCGGCATGACGCCCGTGCAAAAGCGAAACCCTTGTGCTAACTTTTTTCAAAAGGCCAAGGCAGTCTTTGAGATCATTTCGAGACCGGAACTCCGGGGATTGTGAATGTTGGAGTCACGGTGCATGCTAATGTAGGTAGATCTTTATGCCGGGTGCTCTATTCCATCTTTGTGAGAGACCATATATATTAACAGGCGATGACAGATCCCAGGGATTCCTTCCCACCCCAAAGTTCCCTCTAGACAGCACGGTTAAGGAGGATTTCGAGTCTAACCACTCTGACCGACGCGACCTGATCAAGCACGTATGCTGCGTACTTGCCTCCGTCCCTCCGTCCCTCCTTTTTCTAGAGAATGATGTAAGTATCAAGAACTGACAACTAGACCCGGTAACTCAGATTGACCCCGAGACCCTCGAGCCCCTAGGAGTGACGCGACAGGAAGGCCTGCACCCCGAGCCGAAAGGACCCCTGTCGAGCGCGCATCCTAAACTCGGCCCCATCACGGGCGACCTGTATAACTACAACCTCGCCTTCGGCCGCCACCGGCAAAACCGAAATTCTGGCCACTATCACTGGGCCCGGCGTGCAGGCTGCCTACCTGCACTTCTTCTTCTTGAGTCGGGACTATGGATCCTGTGTATTTGGTCGGCGCTGTTCGTGGCCGGGGCGGTCAAAGTCCTATGGGAACGCAACCTGCTCGATGCTATGCGCTTCGACCCCGAGACACCCACGCGCTGGTACATTGTCGACCGGAAAGGCGGGCGTGGGTTTGTTGCTACCTTTGTCAGTCCGGCGTTCTTCAGCTTCCATACCATTAACGCTTGGCAGATGGACGATGTCGATGGAGAAGAAGAGGTGCCCCGCAACGGGACCACAGACATTATTTGTCATCTCATCCAATACCACACTGACGAAATGCTGCATCGTGTCTTCTACGAGTGCTTGATCTCGACGGGTTCCAAGGTCGAGAAGCACTACGGGAGTGACCGCTCGCGCCTTCGTCTTGTTCGCTATCGCCTTTCCGGCATTTCGTCTACTCGTCACCGTCAGGATACTGGCAAGGGGAACGGAAAGAAGAACCGTCCCTATGCCACCTAGCCTCAGGCGACAGCTGAGTTGACCATCGCATCCGATGCCGTGGGCGATCTTCCAACGATCAACCTCAAATTCACCGGCCGAAAGACGCGATTCGTGTATAACCTCTGCACGCAGGAGAAGGTATACGTGCATCTTGTTTTCTCATGTGGAACTGTTCTGGTGTACTGACTCTGACTGACCGACTCTCACGCGTAGTCGTCGTTCTTTGATGGCACTGCGAAAGTCGATGGCGATACCCAGGAAAGCACAATCTGGTCTCGAGGTCGCCATACCCCGGGGGAGGCAATCTTCGTGCCTGAACCCGGGGCCGAGGCTGAGGATGCGGGCTTCTTGCTGAGTGTGGTGTTAAATGGGGATATCGGGTCGAGTTATCTGCTGTGTTTGATGCTTGGACGATGACTGAGGTGGCACGAGCGGAGTGTGAGGCTGCCGTTGGGTGCGAGTTTCACGGGTCTCATTATCCAGCTAAGTAGGGCTTGTCAGCCGTAGATTCTGGGTTAGAGGTGGGGTAAGTCTGCTGAGCTCTGGTGACGATGTATTAATACTGCTGTCCAGGGTGTATAGGCAGCTGAATAGTTCAGACAAAAGCCGTCGAGCGAGGATAAGCAGTATCAAGTATCAAGTAACGGGTTGGTAGAACTCATCCTATTTGAAGCTGCCCACTTTGCATACTTCGCTGGGTGCAAGGAAAGACATTACGGCGGATCCCGGGATCTCTTGACAACTATTTGTACGTGTATCTACCCAGAAGTTGCCCAAGGAGGGTTTGATGGAATGGAATGTTTGCTCCCTTTTTTCGGCACGGATTAAATATTGCTTACCATCCTTCATACCAGTCTCATGTCAGATTACCCCAGATCCATATCGCCTTTACAATCACAGTCCCTCACCTCGAGGCAACAGATTCAACTCTTAATTAGAATATCTCCAAGCCAAGCGCTCACCAACTCTATGGCATCTGGACTCTGGGAAACATGGCCCTCCGGAAGCTAGCGTATCCTGTCTACACGGTGAGTTGGGCCGACGCTCTGGCCTCCGTACTCGACACCCCAGGAACACCTCTGAAACAAGAGAAAAACAAAACAAGAGAAAAGAAAGCGCGAGCATTTAGCATTTATATTGCGTCCCAAATGACGAAAATCACTTGATGCTGGAACACGCGGGCTAGTATAATGTGGTGATCGGATAAGGACGACCCGCATCTTGTAGGGTTAGCCTTTTTCCCCGCCGGTACCGGAAAATTATCCGAACCTCTTAAAATAGTCTATCCGGGTCGATAGTCGGAGATCGGGAGTGATTCCCAGCGGTCCCCGATCCCGTGGACGCACCTAATGGTACAGTACTCGCCTGGGTAACGCTGTTGTTGGGGCCCAAGGAACGATCGTGATGAGTTTGAGTTTGAAAAAAGCCGGGGTCTTGTTTCACCTTCTCCTCGGATCCTTCCTTCTTATCGGTCTTATCAGAGGCTTACTCTAGATCGAGTCCCTCGTTACGACCTAGCGAATTGGGAGGTGAGTGATACCGTTCCTGTTTGAAGAAAGTAAAGGCGAAGACATTTCACAACCCCACCAGCATATATACCGTACAAATGAAAAGTCCCCTACTGATATATATATCTGGCCGCCTTTGACTGCTAACAACAGGTTGAATTCCGGCTGGAACACAACCTATTAGATGCCATGCAGTAGACCCGGACATATCAGTGCAGCTGTTGATTTGCCACTGAGCAGGCAACTGTGGACAGTGGCGAGTTGCGCCAGTTTCGCTTCCATTGCCTTCCAAATGACGGGTAACTTGACTTACCAGTTGCTATATCAGCATTATTGAATGCGACAGCCTGACTGCGGGACGGGAACAAGCGACTTAAGCTTTTCCCATTTGGGAGACAACTGAATAACCACGGCACTCACACAATTGCGACCCACATCGGGTCAAACCGACACGAAAATCCTTCCAGGGTTAGTCCAGACCTCATCGTTCGAAACTACTGCATTCCAGTCTCAAAACATAGACGAGCAGACCGCCCACGAGAACTGTTCTCGACAATGCTGACCACCAGAGTCCCAAATAAGGGCTATCTCCCCTCACGGGAGGGCGGTCAAGTATCGGGCCAATGATGGCGGCAGATCATGACCAGGGCCCGACTGTTCTAATCATGGATGTTGGTGCAGGATCCGAAGGATTGTCGAGAAGGGGAGCAAAACGAGGGCCAAATCTGCAGGCTTATCAATCATCCACGAGTGCCCGTTCATGCAACTCGGCAAAGAAGACAGAAAATATCATCACACCTTACCCTTTCCTACGCACTATCTCAGAATACGAGATTGGCGTGACCACCACAACCCTCCATTCGACGGCCAAGACTTGCAAGGCCGCAGCGCAATATGGACCCTGAAAATCGGTTGGTTGGGGAGATCATGGCTAACGGCTGGCTAACCCGCAACGGGTAAGCACCACTACAAGCCCTGAGGAGCGAGCACTGAGTGCCATATCAACTTAGGCTGACGAGAAGTTTTGTCAGGACAAAGTGGCCATTTCGGAGATAACGGTCTATAAAAAGGGTCGGAGAAGCCCGCGGTGAGTAGAACAGCGCATCACCAGCATTTACAGCTCGACTTTCCTTCTCAGAATCTTCTGGCATTGCTAGGCTTCTCAAAATGGCGTCAACCACCAAGGGCCAAGCCACATCCTCTACTGGGCAATCCCAATACCAGCCTCCCTCCACTGGCATCTTCAGTGTTATGCCAGCCAGCTGGGTGCCATATGCTGAATTGATGCGTCTGGACCGACCAGCCGGCTTTTTTGCTTTCTACTGGCACTACCTGATCGGGATGAGCTTTGCCGCGGCCATCCTGCCTTCCGTGTCCCTCCGTGCCCTAGCTGAGGCAGCAATTTACCAAATCGTCTGGGTGATCATCCTGCGTGGAGCCGTCTGCACCGTGAACGACAATTTCGACCAGGAGTTCGACCGCCAGGTCGCGCGGACCCGCTGGCGGCCCATTGCGCGCGGGGCGGTCTCCACCACGCAGGCTAACCTCTTCGCCGCGGTGCAGGTCGCCATCCTGGCCGTGATGGCCCTGCGGTGTCCGCTGCAGCAAGCCGCGGGGCTGACCGCCGTGCCGCTCTACGCCAGCCTGACCACGGTAATCCTCAGCGTCTACCCGCTGGGGAAGCGAGTGACCGACATGCCGCAGATGATCCTTGGCGTGGGCTTTGCGGCGGCGATCCCGTTCTCGGCCGCCCTGCTGGGGCTCAATCTGTTCCCCGTTTCACCCTTCACCCTGCACCCGGAGGATGCGGATGCGCGGTTGGCGGTCGCATCGCTCAGCCTGTGTGTGGCCTCGGGCATCTGGACCGTCATCTTCGATACCGTCTATGCGCACCAGGACCGCGCGGATGACATCAAGGCGGGCGTGCGCTCGCTAGCCGTTCGTCTGGGCGATCACACTAAGCCGGCGCTTGCTGTGCTGACGGTTGCGCAGATCGGGCTGCTGGTGTTTACAGGCGTGCAGAGCCGGTTCTCGTCGGTGTACTTCGTCGGGTCGTGTGGAGCTGAGGCGCTCGCATTGGCTACTATGCTCGTTGTGGTTGATTTGAGCAAGGCGGCCAGCTGCGCTTGGTGGTTTGGGAAGGGAACGGCTATTGTGGGGGTTATTTTGCTGTCCGGATTGGTTGGAGAGTACTTGTTGAAGTGAGGTGATGTTTGACTCCTGTCAAGATCGATTCACACTCTTGAACATTTCTGTCGCAACTGTGCTGTATGGATCATATGACACCTCTATGTGTATGTTCGAAAGGTTATATAAGGTTTAGATTGGATAGAATGCGTGCTAGCTACAAGAGGATGATTTACTGCCCTGATCCTGTAAAGAATTGGGTTTATGGAGACTTGGGGTACCAACAGTCGTACCTTGAGTCGAGGTTCGATGTTTTACCCCGGAGTAGATAACATAGAAAAGCAGTTGTGCGCACCGATCCACACGTACGGCTGTCATCACGTCACAGCGCTTATTGCTGAGACCAAGGCCCGTGGAATTAAAGCGGCCATTCGTGAAGACTTGACCGATGATGATAGAGAAGGAAGGAAAGGTTGCTGATGGAATTCGGGGAGGAGGGGTCGAAACAACTCTTTATATTTTCCTTCCCAAGGCAAGATCAAGCTGTAAACTCCACCCAGTTGTGCTGCTCAGGTAAGGCCTCGTCGCGAATTTGCAGGTCAATCAGATGGGGTTTCGCGTTCAGTGTACCTCGGCTGTCTGACCAGCCGTTCCGTGCATGATCACTGACGATCATTGCCAAAGCCTGTTTCTGAGTGTCCTGCCAGGTACAGCCTACTAGGCAGAGGTACGTCAACCTTTGATTGCACGCATACGTCGATACCAATATGAGACCAATGGAGCGCATTTGTCCTAATCCACCAGATAGTGGTATCCTTGGCACTGGCCAGACCTGCAGACTGGCGGAGGCAGGCGAGCTACTAGAAATGTAGAGATGAATCTACTAGGCCAAATGACTCAATATACTCATTTCAAAAGCATTGAGCTCCTATGGAGGTGATACACACGGCTGTCGTGAAGCGAAGGCCGGGCTCACGATTGTCAATGAAAGTCCACAAACTCAACCATATATCCAAGAGTCCCAGGGTATGAGCTTCGGGTAGTAGTAGCACTTATGTCCGTTCTGCACATTTGACCCTGACGCGAGACGAGGCAAGATCTTGAGAGCTACCGTACGAACATGCCAGCAATGGCAAGGATTGCTCGGAATTGGATTCCCAATGCAGGCACCAGACTCGGTGACTGACGGTAGGGCTGCTTCCGATGACAAACCATAGAGGAGGCAGTGGCGGCAGTGGGAAGACGGGTAGATAACGTTTGTGCACAGCAATTGTCCCTAACCCCGTGTTTGGAAGACATTGGCCCGCAGTTTACAGCTACTCGCTTCTCGCGGTCTATGCAGAGCAACCATCTTCTCTTCAGAACCGAGTGAACACCTCACCCAGATGAGCGAGCCGCCGAATGCCACCATTGAGATCACCGTGGGGGTTCATGAACCAAGCCGATATATAACTTGCATCCAGGAAAAGCTATATCATCTCGAAGGGACCCCTGCCTTATCTCGCAGCCTCACCAATCTTAGTATTCTTATTTCCTTGTGAGATATTGACTAAGGTAGACATACATCAACAACACCTGCTGAATGATTGGGAGACCGCCCTAAGTTCTCTGCCTCTGTCCGTCCCTTCTTACCAGACCAAATTCCGCCAACATGTCTCAACAATAACGTACTTCCAGGATGTTTCAACAAACCGCTATCCCGGGCTTACCCCGGTTCAGACCACCTGCACCCTCGCGCCGCTCAAATACATTCTCTGCTTCGGAACAATGCCCAGCTCACAGCACCAGATTCCTCGGCTTAAGCCTCACCATCAACGCGGACTTATCCCACAGCAGATGGCATTCCTGGTCCAGCCAGTCCGACTCCGTATCCTCTAGCTCCATATCAAAATTGAAAATCATGCGGGCGAGGATGATGCGCATCTCGACATATGCCAAGCTGGGAAATCACCGCGTCAATAAGTCACCAGGAAGATAATTGGTGGGGACACATACTTGCGGCCAATGCAGTTGCGGGGTCCAAAGCTGAACGGCTGCAGCACGTCCCGGTTATCGGTGGCGTAGCGTGGGTCGCCGAGGTGGCGCTCGGGGATGAAGGCATCCGGGTCGGCGAAGTTGGCTGGGGAGTGGTAGGCGGCGTAGTGCGGGACGGAGACAGTTGTCTATAGCAGTTAGTTAGTCCGTCCCAGATCCAAAATTCGGTACTGACCCCTCCAGGAACCCAGCCCCCAGCGATGACATCCCCCTGCGCATCCACCACGCGTGGCAGTCCCACCCCCACTGGCGGAAAGAGGCGCAACCCCTCCGTCAGCACCGCCAGACAATAATCCAGACGATTAACGGAGTCCAGAGTAATCTCCTCCTCGGTCGCAAAAGCAGAACGAACCTCCTGCTGGAGCTTGTCCATCACGCGGGGATTCTTCAGCAGCATAAAGGTCACGCCGGATAGCAGGGTGGCGGTCGTCTCTGACCCGGCGATAATGAGGGTGCTCGCATTGGTGATCATCTCCGGCACACTGATCCCTTTCTCCGAGTTGCCCTGGTGCTTGAGGATATTGGCGAAGAAGTCTGGGCGCTCGTTGGTCTTGTCCAGCCGGGCCTGCACCTTCTGGGCCGTCAGCTGCACGTGCCACCTCTGCTGCTCGAGGACCCGCGCGGGCGTGATCGCGCGCATGAGGTACTGCGTGCCCGGCAGCCGGCGCGCGACGTTGAGGTACGAGGCCACCTTGACGGAGCTGAAGATCAGCCGCACCCAGTCGTGGTAGGCGCCGTTGCGCAGGCAGTCGAAGGGCTCGCCGAAGGCCAGGTCGCCGAT
This sequence comes from Aspergillus uvarum CBS 121591, assembly GCF_003184745.1. Taxonomy (NCBI): domain Eukaryota; kingdom Fungi; phylum Ascomycota; class Eurotiomycetes; order Eurotiales; family Aspergillaceae; genus Aspergillus; species Aspergillus uvarum. The sequence goes on from NW_020291365.1 coordinate 145,638, forward strand.
GATGTCGAAGGTGCAGAAGTTGTACCAGGCGACCATGTCCAGCGCGGTGGGCGTGGTCGGGCCGTGGCGGCGGGCGTGCTCGTGCAGCCGCTGCATGAGCAGGTCGACGTAGCCCCGGATGATGGGCTCCTGGCCGCGGAGGGCGCTGTCGGAGAAGGCGTGCGAGAGCAGGCGCCGGAACCGGCTGTGGTCGGCGTCGTTGGACTGGTCGATGCTCGGGACGTTGTTCGCGGTGGGCGGGTACGCGTGCCGGTCTTTGGGCTTCTGGCCGTGGCCCGGCCGCGTGCCGTAGATGGGCTTCCAGGCGTCGCTGCTGATGAAAGAAAGCTCGTTCGGCGCGACGCGGACTGCGTGCCCGTATCGCTTGTGCAGTGCGTTCATCTCTTGCGGGGGTCGACCCCGGAGTGTCATTAGTAGGTATGGGATCCGGGTGGCGGCCATGGATCTGGGACCGGGGTATTTGGCGAGCGGGTGAAAGAACATGTTGTAGAGAACAATGGCGATCAGAGGTGCAGATATCTGTGAGGGTTTGGTGCTGGTTAGAAAGGTAGAGAGAGTTCATGCTGAGGGTTGTGAAAACTCACAAGTACAACGAGTAGCCCTAAGACGGGTAGCTCCGATAATGGGCCGGAGGGGAGTTTCTGGATAACACCCATTTTGCAGTATGGCCTGGGACAGTCGAGCTGGAATGGAGTAACCTACGACACTGGTCTGCGGAATTATTTGCTGATCAAATATCCCAGAAGCGTAACAGGTCAATTCCGTCCAGTTTATATCAGTCTCCATCATAGAGAACCCCGCACCTGCCCGCCCCTGCTTAGACAATGTTGTCGTATACCCGGGCCATTCTTGTACCATAGCAAACTAGACCCCCGCTTGTCCAGTCAATTGTGTTCTAGGTGAAATCCCTGACTCTTTGTGGGATCAAGAGCCTTCAACGTGCATGGGGGATTGATTACTTGTGCAGCCGCACAGACTGTCGATCCCCGTTGTTGAATGTGACAGACTATCATGCAGCGGCTAAGTCAACCACACACCCTTGGTGAGCTGTGTACAAACACTCCTCCTAGTAAGGATCGGCGTCCTGTGTGCTATAATAGCTGCTGTATGATTTGCTCGTGTAGCCCAAGTAATCTACCAGGGTGTACAATACCTCGAGTGGGGCGGCTGTGGATCAGCGGGCGGGGTCGAGGCCGAGATTCCCGTACCCGTACCGCCCCCGCTGTCTACCTTACCATGACACTGAGGAAGATCAGATTCATAACATCTTGTTATGTACTTCGACCCTTCCAATACATAGACTCAATTGAGATAATCAACATTGTGTCTGTTTTCGTAGTCATTTTCTCTCCGTTGGTATTCAGTGAGTAAGCAAAGACTGAGTTGCGAGCTACACCTTATGAACAACTATATATCCTTACCGACTATCGTGCGGTTGTTGAGTATTTTATACATGTATGAGATGCTGCGAGGAAATCTTACTCCATCAAGCCTTTCTCTACAAGATTCTGGTCAGCAGAGTACTCGTCACATTGCTTCAGGGCGGATCCAGACATATACTGTAAAGGAGAAGGACGAAGGGGATCTTTGAGTGGGATATTCGGCAGCATTACTCCTCCATGGAGTACTAATATCACAGTTCATACCACAGTTATATGACAAAGCGAGTCATGGGTGTCTTTTGTGGAGCAGTATCTGGTATGTTGAGCTGTAATCCGATGGACTAGATACGGAAGGATGGTAGCTATAAGCCTGAGCCTGATATAATCATTGCTTGATAACACCACCCGTGATCCTATTGATGATCTGATGAAGCTTAGGGATGGGCAATGAGGAACGATTCTTGGACCCTTTGGTGGTTGAACTAAGTTGGTTGTCTGCTTGGGCAACTTGTCAATAGTTTCGGATCACGTGATTAGGTTATTCAGGAGCGCTAACAAATATATTCAGCTAGGTACTATAACTCCAGATTACTGTGAGTTGTTGGATTGGCTGAGGAGAGGCTAATATTGGCTCGGCGTACAGGTCTAATATCTAGCTTGTATTGCTCGAATAGTTTATGGCCTAGGATGAATATAGAAAGCAATAACAACAGGAGACCTCAGAAGAAATAAACCAAGGGCCCAACCTCCAAAGTGTAAGCTATAAGTAATTGTTGCGAATGTAGATTCTATCACATAAATGGTGAGGATGTTAAGATCGACCAGGTCCTTGTCATCTGGTAAGACCAGTGTGAGATGGGCAGAAGATGTTCATCTTACAGCGGGGCTCTCCTACCCCATTGCCATATGCTGGTCGGCCACGGTGCTCGGGCACGTTTCGGATGACCCGTGGCCGCGGTCTTCGTACGAGGTGTCGGGCGGTGGTCTATGGCTCTGAGAAGGAATTAGACCTTCCATCGGCTAGCCAGCCTTCTGGAGACACTCAGTCTCCCGGACTGCCACGGAGTCAGTTAGTGGGCCTTGGTGATGATTATGAGAAAGGTGTAAGGTCTTGACATGGTTTCCCCTTTATTGACCCTGGCTGGAATGGAGCTCTCGCCGACTGTGCTGGTATCATGGCCAGCGAAGTCTCCATATCCTGTTTTTTTAGCCCATCAAGGCGGAACAGCTTTGGGTTTTCGTGGTGCGATTGGCATTCTCTGAAGCGGTGAATGCTCATACGGAATGAGAGCTAGTCCGTATGCTTTGGCGTGAGGGGGGCGGTTGTGATATAGGGCGAAGCTTAGACAGCCCTACGAGGCGAGCAACATAGCTCCGACAACGAATGCGGCCAACAGAGAAGAGACATGGATCCGCAGCGATGTCGCCCCACTTTCCTTCGAATCGCTATCCGAGGACGAGGTGACGCCGGTCGCGTTGGGAATGGCCGAGGAGCCCGTGCCGATCTCGAGAATGTGGTCATCTCCAGGATCGGTGTTCGTTCTAGCGATGGCAACCTCGTTGTTCTCCAGATCATACACCACGTACGCACTGCGCAGGAAGGTATCGCCGAGCACGAACTCTCCGTCGTCGGAGTCTGAGTCCTGAGGCACAATGCCGAAGACACAGTAGGAGCCCGCATCCAGGAGCAGATCGCCCACAGGCACGGAGAGGTTGAACCCCGAAAACTCGAAGACGACATCATAGTCCTGGTCCGCAACGTCGCAGTCCACGATCGCATAGCCGGCCCGCTCAACATACTCGGCGCCCACGGCGCTGATCAGATCCTGGGCGGCGGCGGAGGGGAGGTAGGTCAAGGAGGTGCCGCTGTCCAGAACCCCAACCACGGGGAAGGCGGTGTTATTGACGCTGGTGCTCTTGGTGCCCGTGACGTGCACCCCGTTGAGACTGACGGCCAGGGTGTCGTAGACGCCGTTGATCTTCTCGATCGGCACGGTGTGTAAGCTGCCGGTGTATTTGGCGGTGTTGACGCCACCGAACAGAATCGTGCCTTCTTTGGCGTCCAGATCATCGAGCCAGAGACTGTACGCGGCGGAGTTGATGAAGCCCTGGTTGGCCAGCGCTTTGGGTAGGTTGGCATATACTCCGCCGCCGAATTGAGCGGAGGTCTCTCCGCTGGCATATCCGATGCCCAGAACGCCCTCTACATTCCGGGTCAGTCGTGCCTGAGGCAGGAAATGGAGATCGACAGGGGGTTTGACTTACGACTGCTGGTGCTGTTGGTAGCAACACCGAACTGGAAATTGGTCAAGGTTATGTTCCCCAGTTTGACAGTATCGTTCACATAGTCGCCCGCCGCTTCGCTTCCGTCCACGTATTGAATCACGAAATCGTCATTGACCAAGGAGTATGTTGAGGAGGCCGAGGAATCAAAAGTGCCGTAGGAGTTGTTGGAGCTGTCGGATCCAGTACCCGCCGCGTTGACCCAGAGATCGCTACTTCCGGTATCGATGATAACGCTGACGTTTTGTCCGGGGGTGCCCAGCTCGAGGCTGATGATGTAGTCTACCTCCTATAGAATCCTTTTGTCAGTCACTGTCTTCAACCCAGATGTTATAGATGGTAAAAAAACAAGGGGGCGAGTGAAGAGGGCGCCCAACGTACGTTATTGCCGATATCGACATCAACAGTTGCCCGTTTGCGTGAAGATCCGATCGCGTTGTGTCTTCGTTCGACATTGTATTGTAACGTCGCTGGTTGACTGCGTTCGTGCAGGGTAAGCGCCGAAATGGGCTGGATTAAGCCGCCGGCCAGCGACAAAAGGAGGGCGAGGTTCTTCATGATGGAGATGGGGATAGGCAGCTTGGAGGGCGGTAACAGTGCGTCGAAGGGAGGGGGCTGGAGGGTAATTATACTGTGACGAGATTTAACATGGCGTCATGTTTCGCCTGCCACCACGGTCCACTCAATGGCTTCCGACTAAGCCGCTTGATGAATCTTGAATCTCCTTTTTTCTTTTTTTTTTTTTTTCTTTTGGGTTTTGCTGGAGCCACGCGGCCCCCTCGGAAGTAGGGCGGGCGATGGTGGGTGTTTTGGGGTTAGGCAGATGCGATTTGGGATTGACGATGACGCGGCTGTGGCTGTGCCGCCAAACCCAGCTGGGAGGTTCTGCTTTCGGCTGTCTCGGCCTCTACGCCTCTAGCCCGGCTTTGGCCTTCGCGGAAAACTTAATTTCCGCCATACAATGGAAATGTTGCCTGAGGCATAAATGCTCAGCCACCGCCGGCCCAGCCTGCGCCATGCAAGGCTTGGCTTTCCTTTCATCCATTCACATTGAGGGATGGTTGACGGATGGATTCGTGGACATCGACTTGGATCCAGCCGATCGCCACGGCTCCCGACCGCTACACTCCGAACTTCGCCCTTCTACACCTCTCATTTCAGCATCACGAGGTACTGTCGACCGCAGCAAGCAAGGTTCTGTTCGGCTAGATTTAGAACCGACCAGCGATGTCTGATCTGGCATAGACAACACTGAGAGTGCTGTCAATGCTCACATTGATCGAGACGTATGATGTTAATCAATTTCAGATACACATTCATTTCCAAGATCCATATTGTTGAATACATATTGCTGACCGTAGCTTTGTAAGCCTACTCGGCAAGAAAAGAGAAAAATTTATTGTCCCCTACGCAAAGCATATCAGACACTGTGACGAATTGTAGTCCAAAACCTGACGTGGTTCCCGCGAGCGTGCGAGCGTGCGAGGTAAGGTCACGTGCAGCCATGGGATTTCCGGGATAGCATCATCTATGGTATCAGACTGACATGCCTCCTCCCAAAGCTTGCGGTTCGAATCGCTCTTAGGAAGATCAAAGGGAAACTTCTTCGAAAGGGCGTTTTTGAAACCATCAAAAAGAGCCCGATAACATTGAATATCATCGTCCAGCCGCGGAGACTTCGAAAGAGGCGACCCCGCGCTTTCCGGCAGTATACAACATCCCCGCAACAACAACTAAGCCTAGGATGTAAAATGCAGCTGGAAATCAACGACAAAAAGGTAGAATGCAAGTGTCTGCGCCCGGCCTGGGTTGAACGCTCGACCTTGAAGCGGCCAAAAAATTAGGTAAGGACATTATGTACATTCTTGGAGACATCAGACAGGTTCTCCCCTTTGATGTCTCCAAGGATGCGATAGATTCTTCTCTAAAATGGCTTATAAGCCTGCACCCCTAACCGCTCGCCAGTCTTTTGGAGGATATAATCAGCTCTGGTGCTGTGTAGATGTCACAGGAAGCTTTCCCTTAACTTTGCGGTCATTTTGATATGCGAACTCTCGAGATTTTCAGCATGGGTGTTGTTGGATGGTGCCAAAAAGGTGCCCCTCCAGGCATTTACTGAGGCATGGGCCAAGGAGCTGGGTGAGGCAGCGAGGCAGCAAGGCATTAAAGCATTTGGGCAGCCCTAGCAGGGCTGGACTCTAGTTAGAACTTGGATTACGGAGTTGTTCTAGCCTCATTACTCGTCTTATTATATATTATCCGTAAGTCGCTTGGTGATGGTCAAGTGGAAAAGAGTTAGCAATCGAGTGATTAATGAAGGGGGCAACGCTTACTAGAACTCACACATCAACAAGTGCATATCGTTCCCTAAGAGAATAATTTCAACACCAAGTAGATACAGCTATTTCATCAATCGCACTGAGAGCAGTTCCCTTGTCTGAGATCTAGCAAACGCGAAATCCCCACCCCATATCCTACACTCTGAAAAGTGGGTGGAGGTGGGGATTTACTTTTCATCTTCCGAGGTGTTTTTGCCTCAGGCACTAGGGTCAACCGCTTATCCCGTACTATCAGCTAACAACTTCTCCTGCAAACAATTAGAAGCTCGTTTTGCCAGAGAATGTGAGCTTCATTCCGGGCTCTCGTATACTCATGTGATTCATCGCCAAGGCCGGTGAATCAAATCGATACGTTAATATGCACTTCTGTCTATTACCCCTCTAGGGCTGTAGTATATTTGCTGCCTATTAGTGGTCAAATCAGACATATTGCTAAACCCCACTACGCGCCCAGACGACAGTTGCTAATGCGCCCACTTAAAACCACTCTTGACAAATGTGTTCCCCACCGTCGCTCGACCGACTACCTCAGACGTACCCAACTCAACCCCCTCGCTCCCTCTCAAGCAGTTTTCTTCTCGCACGCAGAGAAAGGGCAAAGAACAGCAGCGCCTTGGTGATTGGCTGCGAAGGCAGTCGGAAAGTTCCTGCCGAGCTCCCTGACCTCTGCCCTGGCGCCTTTACCCGCCAGTTGCCGCTGCAGGGTTTTTGAAAGCTGATCTTGGGATCCGGAAGGAACTTCTCGCTGAAGAAGATGAAGGTCCCGACCAAGAAAATCTAGATGCGGGCAAGCAGAGGGTTGATCGCTTCAATCGGGTGGGCTTCGAGGGTCTCTGAGAGGACGAGAGTGATTGGCAGAGCTCGACCAAGTGGACGTAGGAAAGGAGGGAAGATGTAAACCGATACGCGAATTGATCGAACAATGCCTCTGCGATCATGTGACCTTTATCGGCTTGCTTCATCTTGTTCTCTCGACGTCCTAGTTCTGAGGCAAACCTGCCCACCGTTGAGAGGGCCGCCATTTTTTAAGAGGCTTGTGCGGGACCTCGACCATTAACACCAAGGCAATCTTCTTCCACAACTTTTGAACAGCAATCTCATCGGACCTCGGAATATGCGCAGCTGCGCTGGCAGCTTTGGGTATTGTTAGGGAACCATAAATAGAGTGGACACCAAATTTTAATGTGAGACTCAACTCGAGACATCAGATAATGTACAGAGGCGTTCAATCAGAGTTCGGGTGAAACATGAGCCCGGTAGATTGCCCTAGGATCCAATCGAAGCAATTGTCCTGCGATGGTGGTATGCACTGTGAGACTGGAGACCGGCCAAATGGCAGGACTAACGACGAGAACCGATCGGTGATATCTATAACCCAACCTATTCCGACAGGCCGATCACATCATTAAAATGCTAACAGTCCACCGAGACAGCCGCATACAAAACAGCATGGCACTGAAGATCCGTCACGTTGTAGGAGCTTCCTTCGCAATTGGACCCGCTCCACGTTTCCACCACGCAGCCACTGCACCAACCAATGATGTTAGCAAATGTGCACATATTGCGGGGAAAAAGCAACAACAGGGGTCATATCGAAGAAGACGCACTTGTTTTGAGTCACTTGAAGCGAGGTCTTATCGGACGTAACCGCCATGCAGGTAGAGACATTGCTGCGCGTCACGGCAAAGACATCCTCATCTCCGCCACAGGTATCGTTGGCATACATCTTCACCACGGCAGGGTAGGCGCTGTTCTGTGTTGGAGCGGTAATGACAGAGGCCTCAGTGGTGGAGCTGGATTTGGTGGTCGTTGTTGTCGTTGCTGTCGTTGTCGTCGTTGCTGCCGTTGTTTGTGCGGACATCGTCGTGCGAGTTGTACTCGCTACGGTCGTAGTCGATGGAGACGACTGATTGCTGCTCGCAACATCTTTGTTCTCAGTGTGTGTCTTGTGCCGACTGCCAACCACACCTCCCACCACGGCCGCCACTATGACGACCACCAAGACTACTAGCCCGCTCAGCACCCAGCGTCGTCTGATTCCACAAGTCTGGCCCCTGGCTCTGTGTTCGACTAGCGCCTGCCGCTGCTTTTTCTGGGCCGCCAACTCCGCATCGACCACGAAAAGTGGTGGTGTCTTCGACTCGGGAGTCGAGATGAAATGACCATGCCTGTGCGATGTGACTTCCGGCTGGCTGTGGGGATCCTCTTCGATATATGCGCGCTCCTGTCAACCATGCGAACTGTTAAGGGCCCGTCCAGTACGCAGTATCTCATATGCGATGACTTCCTGAATCAGCGGAAGGCGTACCATTGGAAAGTCGAGTCTCGTGTGCTAGAGCTGGATCGCAAATCGTGAGAAAGAGGGATGAAGGTTGAGTTGGGGTTCCTCCTAGATATGCAAGACATAAAACAGAAAAGAAAAAGAGAGCAGGACGAAAAGAATGAAGGAAGGAAGGAAGGAAGGAGAGAAAGAAAAGCAAGCTGCAAGCGGGGTGAGCTGAGCCGCGCCTCTGCACAACACATTGCGACCGTTGTTTAGCTACAGCAGCCATTAAAGTGGAGCAGGAAGCCAAGAAAATGTCGACGAATAGATTTCTCGAACAAACGGCGTGGGTGAAGCAGCGTGCTGATAACTCAAGGAAACGTGCGATGATATGCGCTACAGCATTCTTGCCCCTACTTTTCACCATCTGGACCAGTGACATGTGCTGGAGAGGAGGGTTTTGGCCCCCAGTTAATAAAGGCTGATAGATTAGTCTAGCCTACATGGTGGATACTGATGTCGCGAGTCAATACCTCAATTTACCTAGTTTGCTGGCTCAATTCACTCGGTTAGGGCTCTATCAACCAACTAGGTTAAGATGCCTCACCGTCAAGAGCTATAGTTGTGTCATTATTTATTGGACACTAGTCATAAATTACCTAGCCTCTGGCTAGGGAGGACCCACCTATCCACGCTTTGAACCAGTCACCTTCCATATCTTCCCAGACGAAGCTACATCCCTTGAAGCCAATGTAGATTAAGCATCGATGAGGTAAGACTACGGCGGAAAGCAGCGAGGATATTCAGTCACAAAGTCCAAGCACCCAGAAACACTTGGATCGTCGTGTTTTCAAATGCCTCCATATTAATAATAGTTTCGTGTCACTGCTATCGCAATATCAACATGTATTTGCAAAGTTCCTAACTCTCGAAACGATCTACTTCAGAAACATATCTCGCCTACAACATGAGTTCTATATGACCTGCCCAATGAGCAATTATAATTCAATCCATAGTGATCATCTCATCTTTTAGTAACAGTAAAAATAAAAAACGAACGCTGAAAGCCCAATCACTCTACGTCCACAGAGCAAGATGTCGGAACTACTCTGCTATTCGTCGTGCTAGTCAGAATTCTTTCTCCTACTTTATCTCTCTCATCAATAAACACATACAAAAGCATCATTCCTCATTCCTCAGTCCTCTACCTCATTAAATACCATCAACACATCACTACACCGTATTCTACAACGCTTACCGCCCATACTCCAACGCCAAACTCTGGATCAACCGAATCCCCTCCTGCCGCCAGTTGTCCCGCTCCACAAAGGTAGTCATATTCGCATCCCAGACCACAATCTCCGGCGCGTCAACGCGATAAACAGGCCACTGCACCCCATTTTGGGTGACGTTGCGCCCGCGCCCTTGCCAGGCATTGGGATCGAGACTCGTGACGAAGCTCGCCCACGAGCCGGCCATCAGATAGCTGAGCTCGGTGTAGCTGGCCGGCATCTCCTCGAAGGGACTTGGATGGTAGCCATCCCCGGCGAGATTGTTGAAGATGAAGGCCACGTCAGAGAAATGCTCCACCCCGACCTCCCACGCGAGACCCGCCGGCTTGGTGTTGAACCGGTAGCAGTACGCGGGGATCCCGCGGGCGGCCCAGACCTCGCAGGTGCGTCGCCGCGAGGCGATGAAGACCTGGTCACCGTAGTAGGCGGCTGTCTGCCGGAAGCCGGCGCCGTAGGGCTGCGGGAAGGTGATGTTGGTGCCGCCCAGCTCCTCGGTGGAGGGAATGCCGAAGGTCGTTGTGTTGGGGTAGAGGGTGAGCAGGCGGGTGGCGATGGTGTCGTTTAGAGCTAGTTGGTAGCTGGATGTTTCTGCATCATAGGGTTCTTTGATTTAGCAAGCGCCGACCCTTCTTCCTTTTGCAGAGGCGACGGAATCACATACCGGTCATCCAGCCCCTCAACTCGAGAGAGGTATTGACGGGCTTCGGACACTGCGTCGTGCCCTCGTCGGTCGTCGTGCCGGCAATGATCGGCACGTGCACGAATGCACCATCTTCCAGCTGTTGGCTGGGGTAGCGGGCCACGAAATCACCGTCGACAGTGGGTTCCCACCCGGTGTTGTACGTAGTGGTGTTGAGAATATTATTCAAGGTGGCAAATGGGAGGCTGCGCAGACAGTCCAGCTTGGTGGAGTTCTGGTGGCTGCTGCAGCCGGCGGCTGCGACAATCCCATCGAACCTTTCTTGATACTCGGAGGTCAGGTTCAACGGCCCTTGCGGAATGACTGGGCCAGACTCCATGATCCCTGCCCGGAACAGCTCGTCGTCCCGCCCATTGAATGCGCGAAGGTGGTAGCCCACGCTCTCGGACCCGGCGCTTTGTCCGTAGATAGTGATTTTGTCGGAGTCGCCTGAATTATGGAATGTCTTGTGAGATGATCCGCATACCCTTGTGTTAAGGCCTCGAAAAAATGGTACAAGGGAACGGACCTCCAAATCCCGCGATGTTCTCCTTAATCCAATGCAGAGCCAGTCGCTGGTCCTTGAGGCCGAGGTTCAACGCCCCGCTGCCAGCCACCACATCGCCATTCAAGAAACCGAAGGGGCCCAGACGGTAAGCAATACTCACTCCGATGATGGGTTGATCAATAATGACGGAGTTATTGACAATGAAGGTCAGGTTATATCGCTTGTCGGGGGTACCTCCTTCCTTGAAGCCACCACCTGCAGGGCGTACGTGGTCAGAATCCAAAAGAACACCGCTTCATGCCCGCCAAAGGCTAAGAGGGAAAAAAAGCGCCAAAATGCTGAAACATAAGACAAAATAAAAGAAGGAAGAGCAAGCAGAAGAAATAAGAAAAGTAAAAGTGGGATGAGCCTGAACTTGAAGAAAACTGATTAACTCACCATGAATCCATACCAACACTGGCAGACTTCCATTCTCGTAGCCAGAAGGCCGAATCACGTTAAGATAGAGACAATCCTCGCTCTGAAGGTACCCTTTCTGATCCCCACCGTAGCCAATACACTCCTACAGGGATGTTCGCCTTAGAACGAAATACCATAACACAAACCAACGGGGGTTACTCACAAAGGCATACTGGGTCGCAGGGCGGGCTCCCGTCCATGAGGTGCTCAGGGACTCCGGGTTGGCAAATCGTCGATGCTCCAAAGGTGGACGAGCAAAAGGGATTCCCAGAAATAGATCTTGCTGATACTCAGGGAGATATTCACCCAAGTATGTTCCATTCAAGGTCTCCGCAGTGGGAGGATTTGCCTGTACCGCACTTGAGGTGATTCGAGTTGTGCTGCAAAGCCCTGCACACAACACGAAACAGAAGAGCGACCACATTGCTGCCTGACCGGACGGTAGTTTGGCTTTTTGCTTGGAGGTCCTTTCCAGATTATGACTCCAAGGCTGGTGGACGATCCTTGTCTCCTTTATAGGACAACGAGGCGTGTCTAGCTTTTATGTTGCAGAGTCTACTCTATGGAGTTCCCATGGGCTAGCCGTGGGGTATCCATCTGTCTGTTCTTGAACAGCATTCCATTCAATTCTTTTCCAATTTGATCACTAAACATTCGAGGCGCAATTGAAAGAGCATGAATATGTCACGACAAGGGTGGTTTAACCGATGGTATCAGAAACCCGTCTGGGGGTAATGCGGGGTGCTCAGGGCACTCCTTGTGGGGTTGAGGGAAATGCAGGAGTGGGATTACCCCGCGTGGTGTCTCTAGCGATCGGACATGTCCGACGTCAATCTCGGGGTGAGAGGATAGTGCTTGATTTGAGCTAAAAGCACACTAAATTAGTGGTAGGCACTTTTTCGTTATGCCGACACTCGGGGTTTGGGCTGCTTTAGCTTACCTGGTCTAGAATCAAGCATGCTTCAGGCGAGAAGCTTCAGGGTTGTAAGCGGACGTTTTGTTTCCCAGCGGGTTGATCAAGGTTTGGCGCAGCCCTAGTCTTCCCGTTTTGGTGGTCCTTTGCGAGACATACTTGATCAATCAGAGGAGATCCGTTCAGGAGAGCAGATATGACGACCAATCCCCCGTTGATAGTGATACAAATGCTTTCAGGGACTGTTACTGTCTGCGTACCTGGTGACAACCAATTCGGCCACCGTCGTTATTTCCTTGCTACAGATTTACCAGGAATTGGTTATACCTTTGCGCAGTTGCGTTCCCCGGATCAAGAAGAGAAGAGACGAAACCTACAATGCTGCAGCTCATAGCATTGGCCTACTTCCTTGTAGGCTCAGTCATTGCGACCAGTCTCCCAACTGGCACGACACTCAATGGAACCTACGCTGGGGTATATTCGACCTCATTCGAGCAAGACTTCTTCCTTGGAATCCCATACCTACAAGCCCCGGTCAATGACCGACGCTTCCACCCGGCCGATAGCCTCACGAGCAGTTGGAATGGCACGCGCAATGCGACAGCCTACGCGCCCTCCTGTGTAGGATACGGTCCCTCTGACCGCCCCGACGACATGTCCGAGGACTGCCTGTACCTCAACATCGTGCGACCACACCAGAACACGACCACGCCCAGCGACCTCCTTCCCGTGGTGATTTACTTCCACGGCGGGGGCTTCTCAGGCGGCAGCGCGTGCGACGGACGCTACAACCTCAGCTCCTTCGTCGCGCGGTCTGTCAAACAAGACCAGCCCGTCATAGCTGTCAGCTTCAACTACCGACTGAGCGCCTGGGGGTTCCTGTACAGCAACCAGATCCGCGACACGGGGGCGACTAACGTGGGCCTCCGGGATCAGCGGTATGCCCTGCAGTGGGTGCAGGAGAATATTGCCGGGTTTGGGGGCGATCCCCAGCAGGTCACCGTCTGGGGCCAGGGGGCTGGGGCATCCAGTGTGGGCTTCCAGCTCACGGCGTACGCGGGGCGTGATGACGGGCTGCTGCGCGGCGCCATCCTGCAGAGCGGGAACCCCGTGCCCGCACGCGGACTCAACGGCACCCAGTACTTCCAGCCCCTGTATGATGCCCTGACTCAGCAGGTGTATCCCTCCTCGACATTTGCACTGGAGTATGGGATGGTCCCTGGGAAAGACACCTGCTGGGTCAGCCCCGATCGCATGGCGTGTCTGCGGACGGTGCCCTTTGCGGAGATGAACGCTGCTATCAATGCCACGAGTCCCCACGGCTGGTTTCCTGTGATTGATGGGGACATCGTCTCCCAGCAGCCGAGTCGCTCGCTGTACACGCGCAAATTTGTCCCCGTGCCGATCATCCTCGGGGCCGCGACGGACGAAGGAACCGCGCAGATGCCAGCTAAAGTTGAGATTGTGACAGACGAGGATTTTGCGGATTTGGTCGCCAGTAAGATTACCTGCTTGGCGTTCGTGTACTGGATCGTTTCTGTACACTTCGAGTTGACTAACGGCCCCTACTAGATCCGCAATCGTACGGCGTCGCTCCTGGGATCGCCCTGCCACAAGTACTAGTCAACCAGATCACCGCTGCGTACGCCAATGTCTCGTCCGTACCGGCTGTGAAAGCCCGCCTGCACCAGGGCGATGCGACGGTGATCGCAAACCGGCGCCAAGCGTGCGCTACCTGGGCCCGCAACAACGTTACCACATACTGCTATCGCTGGAACGCTGCCCTGGGCGAGGGCCAACGCACTGCACAACACGGCGACGATCTTCCCTTCGTCTTCGACAATACGCGCGGCACGGGGTACGAGCACAGGCCACTGAACACCGAGTCCCTTGTGGAGTTGGCAGCCGAGGTAAGCGGCAGCTGGGTCAGCTTTGTCGCGACTTTGAACCCGAACGCCTGGAAGACGGCCACTAATAGCAGCGTGGTTGCAACCTCGATAACCAGTAAGGGAGGCATTCCGGTCTGGCCGCAGTACGGTGCCCCGCACGAGTACGCACTGGTCTTCCAGGCCAATGGGACGAGTTACGTCGAGGAGGATACCTGGAGAGCGACCCCGATTCGACTAATCAATGGGCCACCGTCGGGAATTGCAGTGGCGTACCAACGGTAGATGGGGAAAGAGTACGGAGGGTAGATGATTGGGACTTGAGATAAAGTCATTGCAGCTGCCACGGGCTTAGGAATTATCTGTATATGGAGTGTATCTATGTGTGTATTCTGTATCGATGCGGTGTGCAACTCCGTACATCCACTCTACCATACGTTGTCACGATCTAGAGCGGCCAAAAACCTGCTTTTGGGAAAACTCAAATAGCATATCGGTCGAAGCCTAAAAACATGACCTATTCAATAATGAACATGCTTGCATATCCTTCGTGACCGATTGGTGTACACTGCATATTATCTCCGTGCCAAGCAACGCCGGCAGTCCCCCTCATCGTCAAGGCACTTTTATCACGGCACTCCCTGCCTCCTGTGCGTCCGCCCGCCCCGGCCCGCCCGCTCGCAAGGTGGTACTGGAACGAGTAAGGATCGGAGCCTTGGCGATACAGACTTTCAGGGTCCCACAAATTATGCGGGGAAGTCATAGAGAGCCCATGCGGTAACTGAATGATGGGAGCGGGACAAATGGAAAAGCGGGGTCGATGCAAGCTTTGGGTAAGTTGGCTTGGCTGCTCAAGTCATTGTCAATCTGAGCCCTAATTCCGCGGGTGGGCAGAGAGGGGAGATACGCGTCGACAGGACATCGGCCTAACAATGTCCCAATCCAAGCCCCAGTGATTACTAGTACGATTTTCGACCAACTCAACGACGAATGGGATCTTGGTGATTACCTGGATCCAACTAATGATCATGCATACTCTGAGGTACGTGGACGTGCCATACACAATGCGGAGTGCGTATCCATTGCCGAGACTAGTGAGGAGTTATCCCGTCGCGTTGACCTCCAACCCAAACTTTACTTTGCGCTCCTAGCCTGCCATGTATCTCGGACGACGCTACTCAATCAGGGAATTGGGGTAAATTCAAGTGGACATGCAGAGAAACGAAGGTGACGGAAGAGCAAAGGGAAGGGAGACAGGTTCCGTCAGTCCGAATGGGATAGATGCGAGACAAAGCACAGCGGGCATAAGAAGTATAAAGGCTGACTGTCGTTGGTACTGCATCCAACCACCTAAGCAATCTCATCGAAGACCCTCCACCAACAAATGAGATCGATTAAAGGCGGCGAAAAAGCACAAGGAAGGCAACAACATGAAGCTACAGCACCATCTAGTCCTGGCCTGGGCTGCCCTCGCCGCCGCCCACGGCGCCTTCGAACATGAAACCCTAGAAGCCGCGATGGCCCGCCATCGCCACACACTTAAAGCGCGACGCAGTCTCGAGTCGTGCGCCGGGGACCTGGAGAGCTCAGGCAGCAATCTGCGTCTCCGCGCGCGCCGCGACGAGATTATCGAGCATCACCGTCGGCGCAAGCGGTCTACTGTCGAGATCCTGAATGCCACCCACCTCCACACCGGGCCGCGGATCGACCCATCCCGCCCGGGAGAGGTCTTTGCAGACGAGCACCATGTGCTTCTCACCCCCTACGGCGACAATGGGCCGTACTACGTGCCGGGGGAGCTTATCCGCGAGGACGCGCGAGAGGACCAGCTCGGTGTGCCCATCATCGTGGAGGCGCAATTCATCGACTACGAGAGCTGTCTCCCCGTTCCCGGGATGTTCTGGGATATGTGGAACGCGAACGCGACCGGGGTGTACAGTGGGGTGATCAATGAGGGTAACGGCGACTTTCTGGACCACTCCAACGTGAACGCGACTTGGCTGCGCGCTGTACAGATGGCGGACCAGGACGGGGTGGCGCGCATCCAGACCATCTTTCCCGGCCACTACACCGGCCGCACCAACCATATCCACATCATCGCTCATACCAACGTGGTTGTCCTGCCCAACGGAACCATCACCGGCGGCAGCATCAGCCACATCGGCCAGTTCTTCTTCGACCAGGCCCTCGTCGACGCTGTCGAGACCACCTACCCCTACACCCTCAACCCTTACGCGGTGATTGGTAACGCTCTCGACGACACATTCCACCAGGAGACTGCCTTCTCCGCCTCCGATCCGGTATTCAACTACGAGTACCTGGGAGATACCCTGCAGGATGGGCTGTACATGTGGGTACGGATCGGAGTGAATGTGTCAGCGAGCTGGCAGTCCGAATACAGCTTCACCCATGGTGCTGACGGAGGGAAGTATTCCTGTGGCACGGGTCGAATCGGGGCCAACTACACCACCTCAGACGAGGACTGCGCTGATAACGTTAATGTCGGCGCCCTGCCGGGCGAAACTGCGCCAGGTCCCGCGGTGTATTCAGCTCCGCCTCCCACGGCGTGGGACAATGCTACCGAGACAGCGGAGCAGCAGGCGGATCATGATGCCTTGCAGTCGGCGGTGGCACACGCAGAATCCACTGAGGCGGCCTACTTGGCGAGTATCTCCAGCGAAAGTACCGCAACAGCTACCGCGCAGTGATGATGGCTTGATGACGCGATGTTGGTTGATGGCGACTCAGTTGACGCTTGCCATTGATAATGTCTAGATTATTGTCGTATAAACATTCCTGACCGCACGAAGTAGATGTGCTGTTCTCTCTACACCCAATCTCATCTCACAAACGCTGTTCTAGCAGTACACAATATACCAAGTCCTACATCGTCCTATGAGCTTTATGGCCCATCTTGCTACCTAGAGGCATCCGGTGTCGCAGCAGCAGCAAAGGAGACGTACGCTCAGGCCCTTGCTCCAATACTCGGTCTACAGAATCTTCCCTTCGGCCTGTGACCTCACTCTTAACTACAATGGACCAGTTGAAACAATAATACATGTCTGATTCTTCACTACTGGGTTCGTCGGCTAGTCGATCGGATTTGTCGATATCTTTGTTCGATATTTATCGTCCTCCCTCTTTCTATTGAATTACCTCATATCAACATATAATAGAATGGCTCACGTCACATGGACTTATATGGTGACCTAGCGAAGATAGAACATCTTGAGAATTTATCCAACCTAAGACATTAATGCTTTGAATGTGCATCTCGCATAGGTTGCCTTGGGTTTCGCTGCCGAAGTGCTATCAGTAATCAGCCTTAGTGCCTCGATTTTCGCGAATGATGATTGCTCACTATGGAATTAACAGCCTTGGATCATTGTCTGAGTAAGCAGTAAGGGCTTGATTAACATCTGACTATAAGTTGACCCCATAAGCTCAGCTGGGCTGTGCAGTGCCGCGCATGGATTGCCTAATGCGTTGACTCACGTGGCAGCTTAGCCTATTTGAGTAATCATTGCGATGCCATGTAATAAAAGACTCGTATCATCCTCATCCCCTTGTCCTTCTCAACTATTGCTCTGCTCATTCAACCGAAGCCACAAATTGATAGTTTACTGTTGTATCTTTCACCTTTGCTTTTACAGCCGACAACCCTATCTGTCCTCTACTCTGCATGGCTTTCAAAGTAGCCATCGTCGGCGCAGGCCCCGCCGGATGCTTGCTCGCTCGACTGCTCCTCAACCAGCCGAAATTCGCGGTGACGGTCTTCGAGGCGGAGCCCTCCATCAACTACCGTGCACAGGGTGGGTCGCTAGATCTGCATGAGAATGGCGGGCTCGCCGCCCTCAAGGCCGCGGGCCTGTACGAGGAATTCCTGAAGCACGCGCGCTTCGACGGCGAGGCACTCCTGGTGTGCGATAAGCAGCTCAAACCCTATATTCAACTCAGCCCTACCACCAAAGAACACAGCCGTGGGCGGCCAGAGATCGACCGGTCTGCTCTCCGGCGCATGCTGGTCGAGTCCCTGCCGCCCGGGACGATAGAATGGAAGCGTCCATTGCGTCGCGTGGTGGCCGCCAACACAGCAAATCCCAGACACGCCTACACTCTAGAATTCGCCGACGGAACGACCGCATCCGGGTTCGATCTCATCATTGGAGCCGACGGCGCGTGGAGCAAAGTGCGCGCGGCGCTCTCCGACACCGTGCCCCGGTACGCCGGCATCGGCGGGTTCGCGCTGCAGATCCCAGACGCCGCACGCACCGCGCCGAAATGTGCGGCACGCCTCAAGGGCGGGGCCATCTTTGCGTACTCGACGGGCTGCATGCTGGCGGGGCAGCAGCTGGGTGACGGCAGCATTAACGTCGGGCTGTGGCGGGCACGGCCGGAAGCGTGGGAGCAGCAGGTTGACTACGCCCTGACGGACCCGGCGGCTGTGCGGGCGGCGCAGATGCGCGAGTTTGGTGATTATGCCCCAGAGCTGGTGGACTTCATCGCTCACGCCGGAGAGGACTCGCCCGTGGCGTCTCGCTCCTTCTATACCCTGCCCGTCGGCTTCCGCTGGGACCACTGCCCGGGACTGACGCTCGTGGGCGACGCGGCTCACGTCATCTGCCCTTTTACCGGGGAAGGGGTCAACCAGGCGCTTACCGATGTGTTGCAGCTGGCGCAGGCGTTGGGGGCGGTGGTCCGCCCCTCCGACTTGGACTCTGCACTCCTCAAGTATGAGACGGAGCTGTTTGCCCGTGCAGCCGTGTTCCAGAAGCGGGCGGAGGATGTTGCGCAGATGATGTTCTTCACTGAGGGCTCGCCGGCCACGACTATTGAGCGATACACCATGCAGAATATGCAGAACTCCATGTCCTCAGGGGCTTACAGGGCGTTGTATCCTTTGCTGCTTACGGGGGTCTACGGGTATTTCTTCTGGCATAAACGGTTACATAACTAGGCGCCGTCGCCAATCATGTATGTGGCCAAACCTGCCTGTAATGTCAAGATGGAAGGTTTCACGACAGAAATCATTGAGATTGATATTAACCAGATCCTCCTTCCCTGCACCAGTAGGCCTGCCAGAGTGCATACCACACAACCGCTATTCATTGCAAACCGGCCCATCGCACTGTTATCGGCGGCAGAGTCATCTGGTTACTATTGGACGGATGCCTTGTGCTAAGTGAGGCATCACCCCTACTCGAACTCTGTCTAACCTGGATCTAGAAGCAGTGAACATCCTGGAGTGGGGTATTCACTATTTAATGTCAAATCTATCATGATTGAAATACACATCATCCCGGTCAATCAATCCTGATCGACATTCCAACTTGCTTCCGCGTGGAAAAGGGCTTCCTGTAACCCGAGCTGAACGTAGCTACCTACATAAATAGGACGCGTGGACGAATAACAAGACCGAGTAACTTGAAGCTAGCAGAGCGAAGAATATGTACATTTGTCCGATGGAACGCAGGTTGCGTGAGCACTGAGAGCGATCAGATCACTATGATCGCAATGAATTCACTGTAAGCAGGGATCGCGGGCTATTGCGACACATTGACAACAAAGTCGACTCGGCGACTCACACAGGCCGCACGTCTCACACTCCAGCAACTGGGGCTAATGGTCGAAAGCAATCACCACCTTGGTCGCGCTATGGTTATTGAACCTCGCGTAGGCGGCCGGGGCGTCCTCGATATCGATGACATCACTCACGATGAACCCGGGCCTGGCCTTGCCCGACGCGACCAGATGAAGCAGTTGCGGGGCCAGATCGAGAGGCCTGGAGATCCCAGCGCCCCAATGAAAGCCCCTGCTCCAGAAGTCGGCGAGCGAGAGGTTGAAATCGGTATGGATGCTGGACGCCCGGGGTTGGCTGGCGGTGTCGCGCCCGCCGTGACTGTACACCCCCACCGTGCCCATGCCCCCGTTGACAGCCGTGACGGCCAGCATGTTCTGCAGGATGACGTCTGACTGTACGGTTAGGTTTCGATTGACCTGCTCGAATCCGACGCAATCGACGCTCCGGGCCACCCCCGCGGGCTCGCGGGCCAAGATCTGGTCCACGGGGTCTGCGGTTTGGAAGTTGATGGGGATGGCGCCAATGGACGCTGCCAGACGGAGCCGCTCCGGGACATAGTCCACGCTGTACACGCGAGAGGCCCCTCGCAAGGTGGCCGAATACGCCGCCATCAGGCCCACGGGCCCGGCGCCGAAGATGGCCACCGTGTCCCCCGGCTGGAAGCCTGCGAAGTCTAGCGCCGTCCAGCCCGTCGCGAAGATGTCCGAGAGCATCACGTAGTCATTGAGCAGGGAGGTGGTCTCGTTTGTGGTTGGGTCGGTGTAGTTGACGGCGGGGATGGGGATGAGCCCCCCGTCCGCGTGCGGTACTCGTAGATACTCGGCTTGAGTGCCCCCCAGAGCCCCGCCGTTGCCAAACGCTGCATACGGGACAGGTGTGAGGGCCGTCTCGAAATGGCCGTCCGGGTTGGTGAAGGGCACGATCACCGCATCGCCCACGTTCAACGACCCCACGTCAGCCCCGACTTCGGCGATATATCCCACCCCCTCGTGGCCGATGCCGACAGGGAGGACCTGGCCTTCCATGGTGCCTCGATAGATGTGCAGGTCGGATCCGCAGATGGCGGCCCGGGACATGCGAACGATCACGTCGGTCGCGTTCTGGATGGTGGGTTTGGGGACGTCTAGGACAGAGATGTTGAATGGCTGGCCTTGCCAGACCACAGCTCGCATCGTCTCAGCCAATGCGGTCATATTGGAGAGGGCCATGGTAGCTTGATTGATGATATGGTGCTGCTCTCTAGACAGAAGGGAGGGGTATGGAATAGACACTGAAGATTGTGAATAGCGATGTGGAGTTCGACATGTCGTGCGTGTGTAGGCTTTTTATATTGTCATCTGCATGGTGTCTTCGACCACCCTGCATCTTCATCGCCTCATCCTTGAATATTCAGCCGGGAGAGCCCAGGCCAAAGGTGTGATGCCTAGGGAGTGACCTCATCAAGTCGCTTCACCCAGCCCCTAGACCTTAGGCATGGTGCCAGATCGAAGTGGTGGTCAATAACCGTATCTCGCCATTGGGTCAATATGCTGCATCCCACTCGACAGAACAGCAGGACGTGCGCCAAGCCCACCAAGCAGGTAGGAGGCCTGTAAGTATCCTTCTCCACATCCCACTTGGTTGACCGATTACGTACGCCGAGTATGCCGAATTGTCTCAACTGCAGAAGATTATTACAACACCGGTGTCGGCTAACAGGTTCGGCTTTCATCTGGTGGGTCCATATCTGTTGTTCAGGCCGACCCTGACCTTTGCTAAACCTAAAATGTTTAGTTCAGACGCTAATGCAGGAGTATGACATTGATCGACATGGAGCAAGATAAGGCGATGGGTTGCCGAACCTCGGGTAATCCTCGGCTGTGCGGTTCTTCACTCGAACTTCCCTATCAACTCAACTAAGTTACACAATCAAAGTAAGCCCACCGGGCTTACCGGCTTTATTGATGCGTGACTGTGATCGGCTTACTGCCATGCCACATCTTGGCTTCTGGCCGTGGACTGACCCATGATAGTTCTGTGTTTCTAGACGGGTGCCGTTTGAAGTTCATACAGGGATTCTACAGAAGAAGGATAAGGAAATCGAGAAAGAGCTAGCACGAGCATGGGGAAGCCCTGGGCATCACAGTCCTGCTCATCAAGTATACGCCACCTGACTACGGCCTGCAGCAGCCATATTCTGAGGGGCATATCACGGCGAACGGCTGACGGAACGACCCCCGGAGATTGCGGGGATAGCACCAAAAGAAGTACAGGAACGGATCTCCTGCGGTCCCGAGCGCCAGGCATGCAGCAAGAAGGGGAAGAGCCAAGGATGGAAATCTCTTTCTTACTAGTGATTGCAGGATGTTCCCTTGCAGTTCAAATACCCACGCAGCACCCCTACCTTCGTTTTAGGCTTTCTTCCGTCCACCACGACTGATACTTCCACCACCAACCAATATGTCGCCTACAGATCAAGTCATTCTCATCACCGGAGCTTCAGGCTTCGTAGCCTCGCACATCGTGCACGATTTCCTCCGTGCTGGGTACAAGGTCCGCGGGACCGTCCGCTCGGCTGCGACGGCCGACAAAGTCCGCCAATCGTTTCCTCAATATGCCGCCGAGCAGCTGTCCTTGGTGATTGTCGAAGATGTCGCGCAACCGGGAGCCTTCGACACCGCGGTGGAGGGCGTCCACGGGGTAATCCACACGGCGGCACCGTTCCAGGTCTTCGCCGTCGAGGACAACGAGCGCGACCTGCTGAAGCCGGCCATCGATGGAACCCTGAACATCCTCCAAGCAGTCCACCGGCTTGCCCCCAAGGTCCAGCGCGTCGTCCTCACCTCCTCCTTCGCCGCGATGGCGGATCACAGCAAGGGCCGCTGGCCCGGCCACGTCTACTCCGAGCAGGACTGGAACAACACTCCGTACGAAGTCGCCGCCGCCCCCGGGGCACCGGCGGGGCTAGCCTACTCAACCGCCAAGGCGTTAGCGGAGCGGGCGGCGTGGGACTATGTCCGCGCCAACCAGCCCGGCTTCACCATCGCGACCATCCTTCCTCCGCTGATTTACGGGCCCAATATCAACGCCACCGCCGATCTCACCCGGCTAAACACCAGCTCCATGGACCTCTACCGGCTGATGGCCCCGGCATCCCGGGCCAGCGATCCTGTGCCCGAGAATCTGTTCTGGTCGTTCGCGGACGTGCGCGACGTGGCGCACGCCCATCTGCGCGCATACGAGGTGCCCGCTGCCGGCAATGAGCGCTTCTTCATCTGCACCGGCAACTTCACCTACCAGCAGTTCCTCGATGCGCTGCGCGCGGGAATTCCCGAGATTCGTGACCGCGTGCCGGTTGGGAGGCCTGGGACCGGCGAGGTCCCCTCGGACGTGTACACGGTCGATACGTCCAAGTCCCGGAGGATCTTAGGGTTGGAGTATCACTCGCTGGAGGAGACAATTGTTGATGCGGCGCGGTCTCTTCTCCGGCTTGAGAAGGCGGAGCGGGGGTAAAGGGTTTGGCTGTGTTGCTGCAGACTGAGAGAGCCTGATTGTCGATGTTTCCTTCGGACAGCCATCACTCACGACTGTTATTTTTGTTCTCATTCCCCAGCTCAGCGAAGCCCATAAATAACCTGCATTGTTTCCGGTCCCCAGAACATCTTGTGGCCGGAATAATTCTTGTTGTGCTTGGGTTTGCTGGAGGGGGGAAACGTATGAATATTCAATCAAGATCTCCATTAATCAGTGCACTTTACCCGTTGCGTGCCCGGGGTCAGTCACCCTGTGTGTCTTGTCGATATGTACAGGTATAATCTCAACATCTGCTTTTTCCGCATCATGGAGTCGCCGCCCTTCCAGCTGTAGGGCTTCTTGCCGTATAAAATGCTACACAACGCTATGCATGAAACAGCATGGTTAGGTATATTGCTGCTGCCTCAACGTTTGATTCAAGGATAGTCTGCCCGCCCTAGTCGCGCCGCAACCTCACGACCATCACCAACCCTTGTCGCTGCTCATCGACCACCGCTCCGTGAGTCTTCCGCACTACCTCCACCATCTCGTCATCCCCATTCGCGACCAGCGCTTCGACCAAGGTCGCCCGCCCTGCGTCCTCGAACCCCAGCCTTCGATACAGGTTGACCGTCACATCGTTCCCCGCCTTGACGATCAGCCGCACCTGCACCGTGTTGGGCTTCGCTCGGTACTCCCGCAGCCAGTTCAGGGCCGCCTGACATAGCTGTGCGCCCAGCCCGCGGCCTCGGTGGGCAGGGAGGGTGAATAGACTCAGCATCTGCCAGCGCTCTTCCTCGCTGTCCGGGCGCTGTGCGGGTGAGTTTGCGGCGGCGGGTAGGGCGAACTGGTCGGCTGGGGTGGGGCCGCGCAGGGTGACCTGGGCGATCCATTGCGTTCCGCTGCTGGCATTCTCAGGGCCGCTGGGACTGGGGGTCGTGGAGGCTGGGGTGGCCGCGCAGA
The DNA here is from genome assembly GCF_003184745.1 of Aspergillus uvarum CBS 121591. Lineage (NCBI taxonomy): Eukaryota > Fungi > Ascomycota > Eurotiomycetes > Eurotiales > Aspergillaceae > Aspergillus > Aspergillus uvarum. Next base: position 169,678 of record NW_020291365.1, read on the forward strand.
TGAACACTTCGCGGTCCGGGACGGTGAGGCGGGCTATCCAGTCGTCGTCGGTGAAGGCGGACTCGATGGCATGGGTGGAGGAGAAGGAGCCGGGCGACACTTGGAGGGCTTCCAGGCGGAGGGCGCGATACTGCGCGGCTGATGCGCGGATCGTGGCCTCGTCCTTGGGGATGCGGAAGAAGGTGTAGGTGAAATCCGGGGAGGCCATTTCGATGGTTGCCGGTGCAAGATATTGATTGGAGATGGTGATAGGTAGTCTGTGTAGGTTTCGGCTGATCGGAAAGGAGACTGGTAATTGGACTTGAATTTGACATGATGGCTAATTCGCGTTCGACCCCACAGCTTATATATCTTACGGACGTGGGGGGGGTGAGTCAGATAATGCACGCTACAGGCCAAAGATACTGCTATAGGAAATCGACGATGCTTCTTGTTTCGACGGTACCGTTTGAGATACAGCCATGGTGAGTCATGAGTGGAGCTACAAGTGGCCACAAATCCCGGCGGCGCAAATCCCGGGAGTCTCCACCGCATGACCCCTTGGAATAGCTTCAAACTACCCTTCTGGGAGGGAACCACGCAACGCAGCCATCCACAGGGTCGATAAGGGTTACGGGGATGGCTTGATCCTGGTAAGGCTACGCATGGAGTGATCTCTCACATCCATTGTCAACGAACTACGGAATAAGACTGTTACCATCCAGAGTCAAAACCACTGAAGACTATTGCAGACGACTGCCATCATAACCCTCGTTGATAACGTATATATTGAATCATACCTGTTTACACACATGCTAAGATCAATCCCCAGGTCCAACCCGCTCCATCTTCGTCAGCCCAACACAGCATTAATGCTTCCATTCGTTACCGAGAGATTGATCTCCGATATTCATTGGCCCCGCACTAGCCTGGATGAACGCCACCCATTTGGCACAACCATTGTTGGGAGTGATGTTCCTCCATCGGTGCATGGTAGCTCTCTGCACCAGCACATCGCCCGCTTTCAAGATCCGCGTCTCCCCGGAGTCCAACGTGATCTCCATCTCGCCTTCGAGGAGGACCACCGTGTCCGACGTCAGCGTCCGGTGCATGGGGCTCTCAGCCCCGGGTTCCATCGTGATCATGCAGGTGGCGGTCCCGCCCTCAGGGCAAATCCGACGGCTACCGGGAAAGAACGTCGTGGTGCGGTCTTCCTGATATTGCTCGATATCGGCCTCACTCGAAAGATCGAGCGGGAACGAGTGACTGGAGGAAAGGATTTTGATTTCCCCAATCGGGATGGGTATCGTATGTTGCTCGTCCGAACCGTGGGAGAAAATGGCAGCTCCGTTGGAGTCGTGGGTGGTGATGTAGTGAGCCATGTTTTGATGAGTTGCACGGGACGATCGCCGGTAGGAAGAGAAAAGAACTGGGGAACGTCCTCAGTGGGATTTGGGTGAAGAGTGAGAGGAGGACTAACTGTGACTATTTGTAGGGAGGAAACGGGCCACTCGGCATTCGGGTCGGACGCTCGGTGTCCGACACCTCCGCGTTTCCCGTGCAGATGATCATCTTCTTTCTTCTATGCGCTTGACGACGTGTAAGATGATTGTTAGTGCGGGAAACTGGGAAGAGAGGTTTCAGGGAAGACAGTGGAGTCTTACGGTTTGCATACCTCCTATTTTCAATCTTCATTGCTGCGGCTAGGGCCCTCTGCCCCTTGTAGACTTATTTAGTCGTTCTACGTCCGTAGAATTCTTTCTACATCGGCATAATCTTCTTATACTGAAGCTGCTTTACCAAAGGCCAACAGCTGACCCTGTTTATAGCTGGAGAAGCTGGTTGTTAAACAACTAGAGCCGGACCACTAGCTTTCAGCGAATACTCTAACGGAGATATGATCCTTGGGGAGGCTTTTCAGTTTGAGAGAAATTCAACGAAATCGAACACAATGGCAGGCGATGAACAATTTGCGACAGGACTGTTCCAGATACTGCCCGAGCGATTCCCACACCCCGCCCGGGATTTGCCAGTAGTGGGCATTGTCGCTACAGCCCTAAATTGAACCTGCGATCTGGTATTCCACTATTTGCTGTACACACTAACTTCGGTCAGTTATTCTAAAATAGTAGGCGACATCACCGCCCCCAAGGGTACTTTGACCTACATTCAGTGCCAAGGGCTGTGATCGGAACAATCAGCCGGTGTAGTGTAGTGAATGGTGTGAAATAGACTTCAACGGTAAGTGTTCAATTTGCGGCTGGTGCTGTGTTCCAAGTCCGATAGCAGAATATCAACTCCAATCTACCTTTTGCCTACTCCCGAACGCAATGGTTTGGCTGGACGGATTGATCATTTCATGCTATATAGTTGCCACTCACGTTAAAATTCACCGTTCATCAACCATAGATTTGCTTCCGAGGAACAGATCCAGCATCCAAGTTTCCTGAGGGGCGCAGGATAAATCGTTTCGTGCGTCGTGAGGACCTGACATTGAATAAAAAATGGTCTGCGTCACAGATCTTTTGTACTGAATAATTGATGATCTTTGAAAATCGCTGCAAGGTTATCTGCTTACTGGTGAATGCATCAAAGTTCTCCGAGATAATGCATGGGGAAGAATATATTAGACCACGGCCATGATGAGGAGCCTGTCTGTCTGTAATACCACTTTGCATTCAAGTCTTGTCGAACAATGAACACATTGTCTTGAAAGCTTTATTGCGGCGATCTGCGCGAAATAGATGAAGGAGCGCAGGCATGATGCCGTTCTTCAGGATATGCTCCAGCAAGCTCCTTGTTCAGCACTCAGTACCCAAACGATACATAAACCCGCTTGTGTTGCCCAAGGACCTCACACCCACCGTTTCAAGCCATGCGTCACAACGTCCTCCCAACACTACAGTGCAACACTTGGTCTTCAGAACCAACACTAGATCTTCAACACGAAGAAGTAATGAAATCAGATAGCAAGAATGCCATCAGCGGACGCTGGATCGAGACGCTACGCGAGATCTTCCCAGCGAGCGAGGGCTACACACTCAACGCGACGATTCACGAGTACCGTGGCTCGAAACACCACGAGAGCGACGACAACGACGCCGACAACGTTATAGCCTACGACCGACTGGCCGTCTATTATTCCGAGTACCAGGGCGAAATCTTCAGCATGGTGCTGGAGTGTAGGGATGAGAGCAGCGCTGGAGCGCCGGAGCCGGGCAGCGGCGTCGCGGATGCTGTGATAAGCGCCCGCTCCAAGTTCCTGTTGAAGGGGTGGCCGGCAACCTTACTGCCCATCCCTACGTATGGCGGGGTCATAGCCTTAAATGATGTGTTCGTGTATGGATTCCGGTCCTATTGCGTGGAGCCATGGTGCGATTTGGACCTCGTGTGCGACGACCCGCAGCACTTCAAGAAGGAAGAGTATGGACAACTATTTAGGCTGTTCCTGGACCCACAGCGGGAGGCTCAGGGACTCCGCGTCGACGATGCGCAGTTGTTCACGGAGTGGTTGGCGGAGTGGAAGGCGAGCCTGGCTTCGAAGGGCCCGGCCGAGAGTCTCTCGTTTGAGCCTCTGATGCAGGGATCTGGTCAGGCTCCAAAGGTGGGTGAGTTTAACTGCCCTGCGCTCGAGGACATGAACCTAGCGGAGACGCGGACGGGGCCACATTGGCTGCACACTCCCGGAGGCGCGCTTCAAGAGGCCGATGAATTCAGGTTGCCCGAAGGCATGAAACGTCGGATAGAATTTTCCCTGCCGAGCCACGCGCTGGAGACTCTCGAAGGCGTTCCTGTATGCGCTGAAGACGACATCTCGCTTGGATCTCTGTCACCCATCTTGGAGGATACCAGAGAGGACTTCCTATTGGAGTGTCTCGGAGATGCTCCAGAGCCAGCCCTGGACAGTCCTCCAGACTGCATGGAGCTAGAGCAGGTCATCGAGGAGGCCACTCGGAACTTTTTGCTACAGTTGCTCGGTGAGGAAGACCCCGACGAATTTGATTAGACGCCTCCGTGCCGATATGCGCATTCGCTGAGCTCGTCGGTGGGTGTCATTCTAGATAATGATTAGTATCTGTACCTAGTTGAAACAATGCCAACTTTTGAAATCTTACTCTTCGCTGAATTTGTTCTCAGTTCCTCCCTTTTATGTTCTCTCCCTACCATACAGCCCGATTTGTGCGCCATGCTGTTTTGAACAACGGCTGCTTGTGACTTGAGTTGGGGAGCGTGAAGATGATGGATTCCAGGCCTGTTGGGAAGAACAACCTATTCTACACAGGTGCCATGGCCGAGGCGCGGTTAGCTGCCTTCAAGCAATCAGAGAAGGCGATGGACTTTAGCAGCCTTTGCATCATGGTTGCCTTATGTGTATTTAAGCTCGGAAGGTGTTTGTCTATCTCCTGACATGCAGTCCTTATTATCCAATGCTGAAGTTGGGAATTGGAAATTGTTCGAGATAAACCATTCAATCCAGAAATATGCTAGCAGCAATCCTTTCCACGCTACCCCGATAGCATGCAACAATGTACAGTACAACATCCCACTAGGTAGCAGAGAGAGAGAGAACAAAGGTATAAACCCAAACATAGATACACCGAATAGCACACAGCATCGTGGTGGCCACGGACAGAAGATAATAACAGCTGGTATCAACGCAGGACATCCATATAGACACCGATGGTGTTTATGCTATTTGAAGACACATTGCAACACTCATAGTTCCAAATCCACAAAAGCGTTTACGCCGCGTTTGTCTTTCGAGATGGAGGGCTTTTCCCCGTGGGATGTGGGATGTGGGATGCGAAACATTCCAGGTTATATGGAACAGGCGCGCTAGCTTTACACAACAGTCAGGGTCCAAAGCAGTTGATGTTTGTGCTAGATAATCAAGGAAGTTGACTATCAGTCTAAACGTTGCTCATTACTGTAGCATGAGTAAACCAGACGAGGCCTTCATGATACACACCTCATACAAAGGGTACCCACACCAGGCAATGCGACTCTCCGTCAGATACCGCTTTTCGCGACAATTGTTTACAAAAGAGATAACTATTATCAAAACCCATTGCATTGCTCTTGCTGCCGGCATTGTATTCTAAAATACCGACTCTTTACAGTACGGATCCTCTCATATTAGGGATTACATTATGGATTCTTAGTACACTTAAAGGCCGAAGATATTGCTATTACAGTTCTTCAAAACGTCTTTCTTTTATTGTTTCTATTAGAATTATTAGGATAGATTAATACTGGTATATATCGTCGGTAATTATACACAGCATAGAGAGTATATAAATCCTACCTCCTATTGTGTAGGGCTTAGTTCCGGTACAATTAGAATTACAGCCGGTGTCAATAGCAGTTATGCACAAAACAATACAATCTACTCCCACTGTCCATAGGAAACACAGACTGATCGACATGATACTGGTCGCAACACGACTTTCTTTCAACTGCAATGGCATTGCCATTCTTGGTTGCGGGCTAGACCACGCCTGACCTCGGATCTGAGCATCATGAGAGAACCCGACTCTAGACTCGAGATAGTGGAAGGCCGGTACTCAGCTATCTGGGCTCGAAGCAAATATCTCTGTCTGGCGTAATGGGGACTGGCGCAAGAGAGGGAGAGGTCAGAATCAGGGGTGTCGTGTTTATGCAAGTTTCCGATTGCGACCGCAACGAATCCAGCCCTTGATCTCGTTCCAACCCGGTGGTTCGTCCCTTCAGTCGTAGCAGGAAACTGGTTGTCTCAGCCACCCAGCCTCACTCCGGGACCGCAAGGGAGGATTAAAACAGACGCACTGGAATGCGGTAGATACGCAGTGACGGCTGACAGGGAACGAGAAGTCGTACAATAAAAGTAAAGCATTCTTGTGGTAAATCGGTATATTGAGCATGTCGCTAGAGCAAGCTAGCGCTCAACACACGCGATTGTCCAGTGTATCCAGCTCACGCCCGTATCAAACAGATCTTTCAACACAGCTGCCAGTGTACTGTTGCTTCTTTTCTGGGGGGGAGGCTGGTGGTCGAAGGGTGAGCCCGACGCTCCCAACTGTCTTGTCTTCGCTTGCTAGGTATCCCGAATGAATACGAGATAGGCCGGTGTCGGACATCTCGTGTCGTGAGACTACCTGTCTCACATAGTGGGAAAGACTCGTTCCTGACATGACAGAGCGGCCCCCGTGCCATTTTCATTTTTCCATGGGCGCACATGTTTATCTCGATGCACGCAAATCTTGGAAAAGAACAACAGCCAGTGGCTTTCTACCACAAACTGAAGGCGAACGCTAACGTTGAAATCAGGGCTGTTTTGTGTGAGACCTACATCCTTTGGGCTGTCATGCCTAACACCTGTTTTGATTGTGAAGACTGAAGCTGGCAAAGACAGATTAGTGTCAGCACGCGGGGGGCTTGAAATCTCTGTTGCTGGTGATTTATTGCTTCAAACGCCGAAATGGTGCTTTTCAATTTTGCACGCGTTGTTGACAGTTTCTGGGACTATGGATCGCATCGGTCGGTTGCGACACAGATCAAACATAGGTTTCCTACGACGACTGAGCCATTTCCGACACGTGTCTTGGTCTCGGGCTATCAATGAAAGATCTATCTCTCGTCATGTGAGGGAACCTGTGGATGTCTCGCGGAATCATTGTCTGTTATCCCCAGTCGTCAGTGCCAAGAAGGTGAACAGTGTGGCTACGAACAGAAGCATGACGGGATAAGATTTACGCTCCCTTCCCGTACAATGGAAAGACTCATACGATTGTACTTGACCTGGCCGACCGACCACCGGCAGATAAAATGATTGCGAAAAGGAGTTATCTAGACCAAACCGACAAATGAACCTGTGAACAGCAGCATTTAGGCAAGCTCTGACGGTTTTTAGAGAGATGGTCACGGGATGCCATGCGCTTTGTATGTAAAGGAAGTTGATTCTGGGAGTCACCCCAAGCACCAATCACCTCGCTCATTCCGTAGCCTTTCAAGGTGCAAGCACTGTGACACGATTGAGAGCATGTTCTGTATGCGACCAGGGACGGTATATGCAGTACTGGTCGGCAGTAATTTAGTCATGGTTGCCTGTGATCTATCTACGAAGACTGGACAAGACTGGACACCGAAGCAACCAAGGGAATGGGACGCAACAAACGAATATAATTACTATCCGTGCAAATGATTAGGGAAAATGCGCCCGAAGAACTGTGAATCTCCACCAGGGACTATATCTCGAAAAGGAGCAACCGGTTGTGGACGTCGTGGGGGCTACCTCGGTTCTATGGGCGAGGGGGGTTGATCCGGTGGGTTTGATAGATCTGAGCAACGGGATCATCATTGTACGACTCGCTAGGTCTGCTACTTTCACAGGAGATGCGATGGAGTGAAAGTCAAGAGAACAGAGCCAGAATCCCATAATCTTCTTTTCCAAACCCTTTGCGAAACAGAATACCAGCATACTACCTCCAAATGAATGTGATCAAGTCCAGCAACCACCCTCTCCATCGATTCCACCACCATAAAATGCTCTCCATCATTCCTTTGATCGTTCGGGGCGATTGTTGCGTGGCCTATTGCCCGGTCAGAGATCTTTCGAACTTCTCTCCACTAATAGCCTTTTTGTGGTTGTTCACATACCGCAAGGATCTGAGCCTCTCACCAAATCTTGCATTTGGAGCACTGCGTATGGCCACACACAGCTTCGGCGTTTTGTCAAAGGACTTTTTGGGTGCAAGTTCTTTCACTGTTGGGCCCTTGTTTGCACATATGGCAACGCCATTGAGGGCTCGCGGTCGACTCGCTGGGCGACAGTTGCGTGAGGATGACGGCGCCATCGGGCTTGATTTCAAGTCTCCATGCAGGCGCCATGGCTGAGGACAATGGAGGAGGAGGAATCCGGTATTAGATAGACTGAGAAGGCAGAGACGGTGGATGAACTCTGGTGACAACAGAACGTCGCGGGCAGTGGATGTAGAGAACGGAACACCTTTTCTGAGTGCCTAAGCAGACATCATGCTGATCTTATAAATAGGAGGAATAGGGATCGGGCTCGAATACACTTTACAAGCCTCAGAAGAACAATAGTATAGCGAACGCTGTGACTGATCAAATCGACCCACAACAGCTTCACTGATTGGGTGATGAAAATCCTAATAGGGGCGACAGGAGTAAAAAACGGGGGGAAAAAAAGAAAAACAAAAAAAAAATAAAATAAATGAGGTGAAAAGAGAAAAATACTTGGAAACAGAAACTGCAGATGAAATTGTCTGGGAAAACAAGGAAAGACAAAAGCGAGATCATGTGGTTGGAGTCGAGGTATTGGGATCTGTCAAACAGTTCTTTGACTCACTGCGTCAAATTTATCTTCTAAGAATTGGCCTCGCCAGCCCGAAGGGGTAATATCGTACTTGATCATGTCTCACGCCAACGGAGCAATATTGAGTCAAGTAAGACCTCGGAGAGCAGGCCTGATCAAAACCTTGTCTACGGCACCGAGGAAAGACGCCTCGCGGATTAGGTCAACTCAAACCTTACAGATCAGATTTCAACACATTCGTTGTAATACCCCCGCCGCAGGTGTATGCGGGTCTCTATATTTGAAGCGTAATTAAGCATGCAGCTCCGACCCGACTCGTACAGGACTGATGGTCGTTGGTGTATCTGTGAACTTCCCATCGTGATGCTCACTCAGGGAGCTTACACCTCCACAAGGAACATATAGAAGCCGATAGCTACAGGCTTTACATGGTAAGGACTAAGACAGGAACTCAGGGAATGGCAAGTTTACTACTGATCTTCCGGTAATGAATACAAGACGATGGACATCCCGAAAAAGGATTCGAATGAGATAGGGCTAAGTAGCCACCTCTTCTGCAGAATTCGGCAACTGCAGAAACAACTTTCGTACATTGCTCAACCCCTCCAGGTCTCCGGCCTTCGTACCCACAAGCTCTAAGGGAACCCAGCCTGGAGTGAGGCCGTTTTCGAAATCCACCAGCCATACATCCCGGTTGTGATCGATCAGCACGTTATCGGGTTTCACGTCGCCCCAGATACACCCTCCCTGGTGGAGGGAGTAAACCGCCTCGTGAAGCTGGTCGGACCACTTGCGTCGTTCAGCCAGGGCAACCTCTGTCTCAATGTTGATCATGCTGCCCAGTGTAGTCGAAGGAATGAACGTCAGTAGGATCCCCGGAAATGGCGACCCGAGGCCGAGAAAGCCTTCTAGCCGGGGCACGCGAAGCGAAGCCGGACATCGCGCCGCAATCTCTCGCAGCCGGAGAGCTTCGGCTTCCAGGATCCCGGTTCCAACTGTCGTGGTCTTGTAGAGGAAGGCCTTGCCCTGAATTCTCACCTCGAAGACCTTATTAACCTGAATAGTTCGGAAGGACTCCACCTGCGACAGCTCGAATCGGGGAACGTCGACCATTTCTTTGAAGACAGCTGGCACAAGTGGCACATCCAGGAAGCCGACGAAAAGCTCCGGGTGGTCGTGGATCTCGAGGCGCAGGTTTACCTGCGAGCTGCGCAGATGGGCGTCCAAGTCGAGGGTGCGCGGTGGGTTGTGCTCCTTGAAAATGGGCTGTAGGAACGGCATCAAAGTATCCACCAGCTCTTGCCAGCGGTGCTTGTCATGCAGAAAGACACACCTTTCGATGAGGGTTGCCCCATCGGTGAGCTTGTAGTCGGGCGGAAGCTTCTTGTACTCCATGCGCACCTGGAACTGGGTATCCTTGGCCGCAAAGCAAATGAGAAGCTCACAGCAACCATCGGGGTAGGCCAGTCCGGCCGATCGGATAACTTTGTAGGGAACGTCCGGGGAACTGCATGCTTCGGTCTCGGTCTCGTGGTCTTTCGTGTCGACCGGGCCACTGTCATCGTTGCCATTCGGTGGTCGGGGCGAGTCAACGGAAGGGTCATCCTGCTCTGTCGGTCTTTCGTTGGGGGTGAAATGTGGGCCTCGAGAAATGGGGGAGGGTGTCAAACCTAGGGGTCTCCAAAGTGGTTAATTCTTTTTTTTTCTTTCCAAAGGTCTCCCGAAGACAGCATGACCTACTGTTCCCATCCCGCTCTCCTGACTCGTCTTTGGAAAGTTTGGGACGCTTGCGTTGATGTTCTGCGGGATCATTTTCTCCAACCATCCTGCTGATGTAGATGGGTTGTCGACGGGACTGAGATGTTTGGGCCAGATTCGGGTGATGAGGACTACGTGAGGTAGTTGCAGGACCAACACAAGAGGGGCAGGAGGGAAACAGAGAAAGAAACTCAGGTTTGGAGGCTCTGGGAGTCGGCTTTATCACTTTGCTGACTACCTGGCCACGCAATACTTAGTCAAAATGCAAAATAGCCTCCTAATTGCCGGGAGATTGGTCTTTGTCACCTTCAACCTATCAATTCACGGGGTCGTACATCTTGTGTGACAAGGGAGAGAAAGAACCAACCCGATTAGCCAAGATCCCTGTCTGTCAAAGAACAAGAACAACAACAACAACAGGCAAGTGGAAACACGCAGACAAAAGGGGAAAAAGAATAAAGAAAAAAAAGAGAAGAAAAAGAGAAAAAAAAAAAGACCAGACCAGACCAGATCCGCCATGTGTCTATTTGGTCCGATGAAAGCTGGCCAATATAGAGTTTTAGAAGCCTGTGTCTGGGAAGTGAGCAGGAGACATGGATTGCCAAAGATACCGTCTAATAGCATAGAAGGCCCTTCCCCCTTCCAACGTGATCCAGATCTATCAATGTATCAGTAAGACAAAAAATTGTACACAAGCTTCAGCTTCATTTGATGCTGTACTGCGTTAGTGGTCCGTACAATCGCCCGTATCGCTCATCTCCATCTTTCTTACAGGGATCAACTAAGTCAATATGTTTACTCCTCCCTGTAAAGGGTAATGAAGTACACTTACCTAGTATAAATTACTAACTTCGCTCAGTAGACAAGACGGTTCTGTCAGTAATTTGGAAAGTATGGAAGGATAGTATACAAGGGGTAGCCACCTTAGGGGGGCGCCTGATTTCCGCCTCTGCCGTGACCGTTATCATTGGGTGCGTAGCTCTTTGTTTCACAAATACGAAAGGTTTCAGTATTACATTGTATCATACGCAGTCTGCTGTACATTACAGTAGTACCCAGGTTTATAGTGAAATGCGGGGAGAGATAAACAAAGATCCGGCAAGTCACCATTAAGTGACCATGATAACAAGGAGTCACTCCAGGTAATTTATGCCCCAATCTGCTCCCCAGTACAGGAATAAAGCAAGTCCTTGCTGGAAATACCCTCAATCGAGAGTGGGATCCATATTTATGCTAAATGATGGGAAGAGTTTCCTCAACGTTCTCCCATTGCAGCAGGATTAACCGCATGGTACTCTTATTGTTGAACCGCCGCATGACTATTTACATGTACATTATTTTCCCACAATCTTGGTCACAGAGACGACAACTAGGTAAAAGGATGATGATACCCACATTACAAGCACCCACTTGACGCATACAGCGCCCGAAACCGCGACTCCTCCCGCGCCAGCAGAGCGGCCGGCCGATCAAACTCGACGAGGCGCCCTTCCTCCATCACCGCCACCTTGTCGAACCACGCGAGATTGTCATACCGGTGGACGATCGACACGACCGTGCAATCTCCAAACTCCTCCGAAACGACCCTATCCATCAGGGCTTGTGTTGCATGATCAACCCTGCAATACCCGGCATGGAGGTTATGCGTTAGCCCTACCCTTCTTCAAAGCCCCCACCCCTGCGGAGCCAACAGCAAATGCCAAGGAAGCAAGAACAACATACCGACTCATCGCCTCGTCCAGGACCAAAACCTTGCTTTGTCGGGCGACTGCGCGCGCCAGCGCGAGCAGCTGCCCTTGTCCCGCGGACCACCGCGTCGGATCGAGTTGGGCGTCCACGCCACCGAGTCGTGCCACGAGATCAGTAAGATGTGTTGCGTCAAGGATGCGGGCCAGAGCGGTGTCGGAGAGGGTGTAAGTCGGGTCAATGTTGAAGCGGATGGTGCCTGGGAGGTAGCACGGTTCTTGGGGGACGACACTCAGGCGAGCGCAGAGGTCTTGTGAAGCGACGGAGGTGATATCGAGGCCGTCAATCTGGATTGTGCCGGTTGGGCAGTGGGGTCGGAGCAGTCCAGTCAGACACAGCAATAAGGAGGATTTGCCGCTGCCCGAGCGGCCGCAGAGTGCTATTTTCTGGCCGGGTTCGATGCGCATGCTTACGCCGTTGAGGACGGGGTTAGATCTTGAGGGTGAGTTATTGAGGTCAGCCCTATCTTCTGTGTTGGGTACAAGGAGAAAAGGCGTGGGGAGTGGAACGTACTTGTATGCAGCACTCACGTTCTGCATCTCGATGGCACCACGGCTGGGCCAGGCTGTCTGCTGTGGAAGGGCGGCCTTGCCGCTGGATTCGGAGGGGGTGTGGGCGGCGAATGACTGGATCCGTGAGACGGCTCCGAGGCAGGACTCAGTCATCGACCAGAATTTGAGCAGCCGAGCCAAAGACTGCGTGAAGCTCATGAGGGTCACGACGGCGGTACCAGATGACCCCGGGTCGAAGGAGTCTCGCATCAGAACCGTCAACATGGTTAGCAGAAGGATGAGCCCGCTGGCAATTAGGTCCATGGCGAGGGTCAGCCATTGTTGGACCATAAACAGCGTGTACGTGCATTTCTGCGAATTGTCCACCATCAAAAGATTGGCTTCCTCGAGGTAGGTCTGCCATTGGAACGCCCGGATGCTCGCACCACCGCTGAGGGATTCGGAGAGGTGCTGGAACAGAGGGGCCTTAGCCTCGATGCTGAGCAGGCGGATCTGGCGCGAGCTGCGCAGGTAGCATTTCTGCAGGAGGAAGCAGACTAGCAAGAGGGGTGGGACCGCCAGGGACATATACCTGGCTACCACAAAGAGGATTGCTAATTTTAGGAGACAGGACCCGATGGCTGGGTGCGAGCAGCTAGTCAGCAGGGAGATATTTGTTCAATTCGGCTCAGACGTCGCACTCACCCTTGGTTGCGTTGACAGCTGCCAGTGGTAATGTCATATCCACCAGTTCTAGGTCCTGACTGAATCTATTTTGTGCGGGATAGGGATGAGTTACCGTGCTTGAGCTATGGCCAAATGAGCGTCACCTTACCGATTTAAGATATCACCTGAAGTGGTATCATTTAGCCAGGAAAGAGGAGCACTGAACGTGTTAGGTCTGCTTATGATGCAAGTGAGCTATCAACTGCATACCTCATTATGCTACCCAGAAGGTCCGCGTGCAGACGTTCTGCACTATTGGTGATCATATGTATCAGGTAGACCCTGTTGGGCATTAGTCCACGGATTAGAGTGGCGACAGGCAGATCCTAAGAAGAGTAGTCAAGTACTCACCAAGAACCTGCTGCACCCACCACAACTGTGCCGACTGCGAAGGCAATAAAAACGCCCAGATACATTCCAGACAGTTGGCTTGAGCCTTTCGAATCTGCATTCGACCACCACTTCACCCAGAGATCTAATTGCAAGCAATAACACGGAGTCAGTTGCGGCGGTCTATTAATGCTACCCAAGAACGAAGAGTAGGCGCGCTTACTGGGAAAGTCTTGACAGAACGCGGCGATGACGATGAGAATGACGTAAAGCAATGCAAGCGTTCGACCGGCAGATTTGAGGTAGTAGGAATAGCCAGCTCCTTCAGCATGGGAAGTCTGTGTTGAGTCATGAGCGCGACTATTGTCGTCGGAAGACAATTCGTCCTCCTCAGGTTTTACGCAGCGTTCAGATGCTATCGGCAATTTCTTGGAGGCGTCTTCATCAGCCTCCATCGAGAGGGCTTGAGCTTCTGGTGATTGCATTGAAGGTGAAGACAGAATACGCTGCGCCACTCTGCCATTTTCAAGGATGAATACCTCGTCTGCGAGTGCTGCAACCTTGGCTGTTCAATTTCAACCAATAACACATCAGCGTAGTCTCCGGATGAAGCGCAAGAGGGCACTCACAATTGTGCGTCGATAGTAGCACCGTGATCCCCTTGCGACGAAAGTATCCTTTGTCAGCGCTTATCAAGCGGTGGCAGATTCTATCAATTGTGAAGGCATCGAGGCCACTGAAGATATCATCCAGAACGATAAGTTCGCAGCGCGAATAGACCGCACGAGCAAGAGCCTATGAAAGGGACCAACAGATAAGCGACAGAGACACAAACACGGTAGCACGCAAAACTCACGACACGTTGCTTCTGCCCTCCACTGAGGGCATTTCCTTGTCCACCGACACGGGTCAAGTCCCCGTCCGGCAGGACTTGTATATCCTCGCTCACCCCGCACATCCAGAGCACCTGGTGGTACCAGGCGGGCTGCATTCCCATGGGGCCAATGATGTTGTCACGGACGGACCCCTCAACCAGCCAGGGTACCTGGCTGCAATAGGCCGTCGGCACACGGGGCGTATGGATGTATCCGTAGTCAACGACAGTTTCGCCCAAAACGCTTTCCAGAAGCGTGGTCTTGCCGGCGCTGACCGGGCCCATGATCGCAATCATATCACCTTTGTGCACATCGAGATCAACCTCGTGAAGTACCTCAGGTCCGGATGCGTTCCACTTAACTGTGGCATTCCGCAGGGCGATTAGAGGGCCCTTCTCTGTGCCTGCAGATGGGACCTCGGAGCCCAAGCGGCCTAGCAGCGATGTACTTGACGACACGAGTTTGGAGTCGAGCTGATGAGGTTGCACGTGTTGGTGGGCAATATATTCCTGCAATCTGGTAAATGAGCCCAAGCACTGGAACAGAGCAGGTAGTGCCTGGATCAGCGTAAGAACCGGCAGTGTAATCAGGCTCATGAGAGACAGTGCGGTGAACGCCTGCGCGGGATCGAGTGAGCTGCTTTTGTTTGCGGTTGAGACAATGGTGAACAAGGCAAACGAGGCAGCGGGAGAAACCAGCCATGAGAAATTGGCTATAGACGTTGTCAGAATTGGTTGCATAAACCCTGTACCAAAGAAGGTCAAGTCATTCCACTCACCAATGAAGACCTCCCAGCACAGCAGGGATCGGAATTTACGGGAGGTGGCAATCTCGATCGACCGACAACGGGATATGATAGTCTCAATATGCCCCCCAAGGCCAAGTAGTTTGATGGATCTGATATCATTGAGCATTCGTCGAGTGACATCAATCCGGCATTCCACTCTCTCGATCCACTCGCGCTGAGCTTGATTCTTCAACTTGCACACCTTTGCAATAACAAGGATACACACTTTGCGGGAAACGGGTCAGTCTGTGTCACGGCAAGTGTAAAATGGAACCTACAAAGAGATAGAACCACAGGGACGATGCAGGAAACGGCAAGCTGTCTTCCCAGCAGCCAAACAGCTAGTCCTATGTCGATCGGCGAGGCCCATATCTCGTGCACGTCCCGGAGGCCCGTGGCGATTCGCTCCACGTCCGTTCCCAGCAAGGTGAGTGCAGACGTACCCCCTTGATCTGCAGCCCCGAGCTCAAGGGTTTGACTGTAGACTGTAGCAAGTAAGGCCCCCCGTACGCCAATCACGAAGCGATACGCCTGTCGATTGTAAAGGGCCTTGGATGCCTGGAATTTTTATTAATTTTGTACTTGAGGGGCTTTGTTCGCCGGCGGTAGAAATACAGAGCGCCACAGGCGGCCGTTGCAGAAATAGCACTTACTGCAAGCCCAAGATAGACTATTGCCGATGCTCCAATCAAGCCATACCCCTTGTTTCGCGTCATCTGGTTATCAGGAGATCCCACAAACTTGATCATGGCGTTGACCAGAAGCGGTTGCATCAGAGTGAATGCCGAGAAGCACAATCGAGGAATGACTCCATGCAGGAATTCGGTTTTAAACGTCCGAAATACTGTGAAAAAGAGCTGGTTCCTGCGTGATTGGTACACTGTGGGAGGGAGGAGTGGAGAGTCAGCCATGGTACCTAAATAAGGCAAAACCGGCTCAAGCCTAGCACAGTCTGATCCCTTACCCTGATTCCAGCGTCGCTGCAGCCGCCTCATCAGCCTTTCGGCCGTGAGGCTATGCCCGATGGGCGGAACCTGCTCCAAGGTCAAAGGCGAGAAGAAACCTTTTTTCAGGGTCGGGAGCACCCATGTCAGTAAGCACAGCTCCCACAGACTGCTACTTTCCTCCTTTGTGGAATCTTGATCCTGCGATGGTTGTGAGTTGGTTGGTAGTGTCGACTCAACTATGAAAAGCAATACGCGTAGACCCAACGTCACACTGATTATGATGGCCGCAAGGTTTGTGTTCGAAGCAAGCCAGAACGTCCGGGCACGGACACTGTCCAACAGCACCGCCACGAACAAGTGGAGACTGGGCCATATTGGGGGCCGCGGCGAGTGAGCGCGCTCAAAGTATGTAACTACAATCGCCACACAAGTGTCGAGGGCCTGCAAGATCTGCGCAACGAGCCATACGCGCGTCTGCAGGGTCGGGGTATCTTGTCGGATCCGGAGCATCGCCAAATGAGTCCCTAAGAGTACAGCATGCAGGGCCTGTGGCCCACCTTAGCATTGAAACGGCATTCCACTTGAAACAGGTCTGAGAACCTACCATCAGAGAGATTGTTTGCCGCTGCTTGACAACCTTGACTGGTTTCGAGAGAAGACATGCGATGCGGATGATGTGAATTGCTAGAAAGACAAACGAGGGGATAGTAACCAGAACCACATCCTCAAAGAGCAACGTGAAATCGAATTCTCGACAATAGCCGCTCACGACGGGGCCGAAAGAGTCATCACTCCCTCGCGGGCAAGGAAAGACAGTCATGGCGGATTAATGACTTTGTGTTCACCCCAAGTGGGCAGCATGTCTGTGAATATATATTAGAAGGAACCATCCACCTGCACGCCAAAAATGCAGTACATGTTGCCATTATGAACACATCTATTTCTGACTGCGCATTGTGCTAATAACTCAAACGACGTTATAGGAGACATGCCGTTGCTGTTGTTGTCGCTTGGGCTTTCCAAATCCCTCTTGACGTGGATGCGGGATTGGAAGATTAAGCTTGCGCGACCTGCGCAAACCCCACGGCAGCTCCCGATTGGTTCAACGGGAGGCATGCCACCGAGCTTAGGTCCGAATGACACTTGCACAGGTCACCAAGATGGCCTGGAGTAATGTTATAGTTCTGTGGCTGATGACAGTAGCTGAAGGGTTCGACTGTCGTGTGCTTAGTTTCCATAGATAGACGGGGAACCCGTATCTGCCCGCCATGAGCGCCACGGCCGCGAACACGAATACGGGGGCTGCCAGGAACCCCGGACTAAGCCTGATGTGGCTGCGATTTATGATACTTGATGGACACGAATCGCAGGGGTTTCATGATGCTTGTTTTGACGGCAATTCTAGCCGGTGCAGGGTGAAGGGCAACGTCCTGGTTATCTCCGACCGGCCGGTTAGCAGGGTGTTGTGAAAGGAGTCGAGCAATGATAGCCTAAACCGACAATGAATGTATTTACAGTCCCACGAGGATATCCGCTACGCCGATTGAGCTGAGAGGGAGTGTATCGGCCGACTGGGCCTCGACCCGGCCAGATGGTTCCTGGTTTCAGATTCGGACCCGGCGGGAAGGTTTCCCGTCCAGTGGGAGTGCGGGTGAGTGGCACTAACCAGATCCAGTCTAGCTAAGCGAGCCGTCCTGGGCTGGGAAGGTCACGTGCCAGGGCGGTCGGAATTGAGTTTTCCGGCAAAGACGAAGTCGGCAAGATGATGTCACCGCGGTAACCGGGTTTCCCCCTTCGCCCCAAAAATAGCCTCAACTCATCCATTCATCTCACCCCTGCCATATTAGCATTTCGTCGTTGGTGTGTCTACCACCCTTGTGTCCTCCATCTACCGAACGTAGGTGGCTCCTATCTTCCTGTATGTTCCGATGACCTCTCCTCCTCTTCCTCCTAAGAAATCCCCCGCCGGTGGGTGCACTCGCCACCCTGATGGAGAGGGGACGACGACCACCCCCGATCCTGCGCGGGACCATGACGCTGGCCGTCGAGCCCGCGAAGTGTACAGTATCTTCCACCCACAGAGCCTCATCTCGCCAATCGAGGAAGAGGCTGAGCCGACATCGCCACTCCCCCCTGATCAACGTACCCCGAGTACCCCCAATGGGGGTGTGAGCTCCCAGCGTTATTCTTATGTTGCCTCCCCCTCCCCCGCAGGGTCTCCCCACCTGCACGCCGTAGACACTGAATATACGGTCCCCTTGGTGCTCGAGCCACATCTGAGCCACCACAACGAGACTTTGACCTCCTTCGCCCAACTGGCCGCGTTGCGCCTGGATGTCGAGCGCGTGCTCATTAGGTATGTCTGCGATGCGTACCTTTCTTCTTCGCCAGGCCATATACGATGGCCGCCGCTGGCATAATGATTCTACGCGCCTCCTTGTTTCGTTTTCCTTTATCTTTTTGGAGTTGATTATTGTTTAGCGTCTCCGATCAGGACTCGCAGTTCATCATCGCCCAAGCCGCACAGACAAACCAGGGTGATGTGGATTTGCAAGACCTGGGCGAAGGGGTGTGGAATGGCAACTCCAGACTCTCCCTAGATGACTGGATCATGTGCAGGGTATGTCTTCTTTCTTCGTTCCCAATCACAACATGACACCTGTCGTGCTGGAATAAGTCCAACACCTCACCCACGTCGACAGGATACCCTGGAGCTCCCGCCATCCAACCGGGAGAAAAGCCTCTCCGCGTTCATCGAGGTCAACGACCTCAGGGCCGACGAGCGGTACAAGAATCTCCCGTTCGTCCGCGGGGACCCCGGCTTCCGCTTCTACGCCGGCACGCCGCTGACCGCGGAGAAGAAGATCAACATTGGCTCGATCTTCGTGCTGGACAAAAAGCCCCACCCCGCGGGGCTGAGCGCGGTCGAGAAGAACGCCTTGGTGACCGTAGGCGCCTTGGTCAGCGAGTATCTCGCCGTCAGTCGACAGGCCACCGATGGACGACGCGCGGCCAGACTCTCCCGCGCCCTGAATTACTTTGTCGAAGGCAGTTCGGAGATTGGGGAGCGGGCTTCGACGGCTCCCAGCACGCCCGCCGCCGTGGGGACCGCCTCGGTGTCGTGGTCGCCGCCACCACCACCACCGCTATCCACCCTTTCCGCTCTGCGATCCGCGGACTCCTCATCCGTGAAGCACAGCGAGACTCGCTCGCATCGGTCACGCAGCTCCCGTGGGACGTGGAGCCAGAGCATCCGGTCTGCCGGGGCTCGATCCGCGTCACGCGACAGGCGCGGGTCTGCGGCGTCGCGATCCGAGACCAGCACAAATCGAACGCCGGAGGCCTCGTCGTCCGGGGACTCGTGGATGTTCCAGCGTGCGGCCAACTTAATCCGGCAGAGTCTGGAGCTGGGCACCGACGGTGGTGTGATCTTCCTACGCGCCGACCCCCATCTTGTCCATGATGCCAAATGGCGCAGCAGCAACAACATCGGCGAGAAAGCCCCGCGCGAACCTACTCTGCCCCATGTGCTGGCGGCGTCGACCGCGCACGAGCCCTTCGCCCCACAGCCCGGCTCCAAGACCAAGACGCAGTATCCAGCCTCGGAGTTGAACGTCGAGTTCCTGCACCAGTTGCTGGACCGATATCGCCATGGCAGACTGTGGTCCTTCCACCGGGACGGACTGCTCTCCAGCTCCGATGACGACCGACCCTCGCCCGCGCGCACCGACTCCCAGCAGAGCACCGACGAATCGCGGGTGCAGAAAGCCTCCGAAAACTCGACCCTCAACCGCTATTTCCCCGGCGCGACGCAGGTGCTGTTCGTGCCGCTGTGGAACGCGGCGGACTCGCAGTGGTTCGCCGGGTGCTTCTGCTGGAACACGCTGGAGACGCGCGTGTTCAACCCGGCCGTCGAGCTAAGCTCCATGCTGGGGTTCGGGTCATCCGTCATGGCCGAATACATCCGCATGCAGTCGGTGGCCGCAGACCGCCAGAAGAGTCATTTCATTGGTAGTATCTCGTAAGGAAGGCCTTTTTTCCCCAACACAATTCTCGCATTCAGCCGAACATCAAAAGACACTGAAAGATTGACTCAATCGATGTATGCAATGACAGGCATGAACTACGCAGCCCGTTGCACGGAATCATGGCCGCCGGCGAATTCCTGCAGGGCACCCGAATGGACGAGTTCCAGCGCTCCTTGCTGGACACCATTTCCAAGTGCGGCCGCACCCTGCTCGACACCATGAACCAGGTGCTGGATTACAGCAAGACCGTCTCATCGGAGCGCGGCCGGGCCCACGCCAAGCGCCGCAGCGCGAAGCGAACCAACTCCGGCGCCTCCTCGTTGCTGGACACTTCCGTGGCGACAGACTTGAGTGCCCTGGCCGAGGAAGTCGTGGAGGGGGTGTATCTGGGCCACGCGTATGGACAACGATCTACCGCCCCGTCGGACTGTCCGGAGAATATGGCGCAGAAGTCGCTGGTGGACGCGTCGTACCCGACCTCAGATAAGCCAGCCGTGGAAGTCGTGCTGGATATCGCGCAACACAATTGGATGTACCAGACCCACCCGGGCGCGCTGCGGCGCATCATCATGAACCTCGTGGGCAATGCGCTGAAATACACCGAGGTCGGGAAGGTATCCCTGGAGATGGACGTGATCGAGGCGGCGCCACGGAAGGCGGGCGCTGCTGCTGCTGCAAAGGCTGGAGAAACGCTTGTGCTGACGGTGTCCGACACGGGCAAGGGCATCTCCGAAGAGTTCTTGCGTAATCGACTCTACACCCCATTCGCGCAGGAGGATCCGTTGGCCGTAGGCACCGGCTTGGGGCTGTCGATTGTGCGCAGTCTGCTAAAATCCCTCGATGGCGACATCGCGTTCGATAGTCGCGCAGGCGAAGGCACAATCGTCAAAGTAACCATGCCTCTGACTCGACCTGGTCTTGAGGATCTTTCCCTTGATCGCGATCTCCAGAATCTGACGATCCAGGAAAGCAAAGGCTCTGGACCGATTGGCAAGCATACCGGGCGACGAGCCAGTATCCTTCTCGAAGGAGACGCGGAGGACATCTTGTCGTCCCCTCGATGGACGATCATCAGCCGCTACCTGATCGGCTGGTTTGGGATTGAGCTTGTGCCGCACGACTCCGACTCGCCCGTGGACTTCATGCTTGTGGATGGAACTTCCACCGTCCCAGTTGAAACAGACACCATTCTTCCCCCGATAATCGTCGTATGGGACCCTTCCGCATCTCCATCGAACCCCCTGCCGGGCTGGCTGTCGTCGGCACCGACCGTAAACTTTGTCCGCCTACCGTGCGGGCCGTGGAAGCTGGCGGCTGCCATTGAGCGCTGCCTGAATCAACAATCGGAGACATCCTCTGTTGCCCCTCAGCTGAACGGACTACCTGTCGGGCACGACAACCAACATCCAGCTGCAAGCGCTACAAAATCCTTACCCTCGCTTTGCCCACATTGCCAGATCGCATCCACACAGCAGGATGCGGTAATCGAACGAACCACGCGGGGCCCGCGAGTCCTAGTCGTCGAAGACAACCCCATCAACCGCAACCTCATCCTGACATTCCTGAAGAAACGGAACCTGGCTGCGCTCGCTTCGGCCGACAACGGCAAGCGCGCCGTCGAAGCGGTCGAGCAGGAGAAGCAGGGCTACGACCTGATCTTCATGGGTATTCCTCTTCCTTCTTGTCCTGATAACTACATAATGCTAACCCTCCCTGCTTAGACATATCGATGCCAGTGATGAACGGCTTTGAAGCCACACGCGCGATCCGCGCCCTCGAAAGGGAGCGGGACAGCGGCGTCCCGGCCAAGATCATCGCACTGACCGGCCTCAGCAGTGCGCAGGATGAGACCGAGGCGTTGAACTCCGGGATGGATATGTTCGTGACCAAGCCCTTCTCGTTCGAGAAGCTGTCCGAATACCTAGAGAAGTGGGAGCAGAATGAATTATGAGAGGGGGCGGACATCTAGAACCGTGATTCCTCTCCTTTTCTATCCTACCAGGTTCAAATTCGGCCTGAACACGTGGCCGATGCCATTAAATTTCTTCTTGTCCAAGGGTTTTGATTGATGTGTCACGTAAACGGTTTCGGCGCTCGATACCCCCCTGTTGCATGAGTCTGTTTTCCTTGCTTAGCTATATGAAGAATATCATCATAATCTGGCTTCATGTCATCATCTGGAAGCCCTCTGCATTGTTTTGGCGACATTCCCTGAGGTTCGCTCGCTGAATGATAATCCTGTAGTATGGGTTGATTCCAGACACATGGCTGGTCAAGTTGGATTCTATTTGTCCCATTTGAACAAGGATGTGGCTCTTCTTCCTCGTGCTACGTCATTGCACTCCACCAGTTGAGGCTTCGAATATCTGTTCGTAGTACGCCTATAAGTCGTGAATGATAATCACAGTCTACCCAAGACCCCAGAGTCCCCTCAGCTCAGCCGCACGATCGGAAGTCTTCCACCCAGTTTCCGCTTCGATCCGCGAGAGATGTTCCAGCAACAGGATCTTCTCCGTGGCGTATTCCTCCGCCATGGTCGATTCTTGAACGGAAAGGGCTCCGCTTCCTGTAAGGTCCAACAGATCTGGACTCCCTGGCTGCTGAGTTGCCGACTGATACCTCGCCACATTTTGCGACTGGCCGTGCTTCGACGGGGGAGAGGTTGTGCAGTACCCCGCGAAGACAGTTCCTGCGATGTATAGGGGTTGCAGATGATTGACCCAATTCGCACTGTACGCCTTCTGGTCAACACGACAGTACTTTCGCGGAATAGGTGCAGGTGATTTCTCGTTCCCTTGCGATATGTAGAGGGAAGTAGGAATTTACTGAGATGGATTACAAGTGGAGATGCCCATCAGCTCACGTGCATGCCAGAGGGCATTAGCCTGCTGCTTTCATGTAAGTGACAAGACTAGAGCTCGCGAAGGCTACGTACACGTACAGCATTTTGAGTGCTCGGGGTGGTTTGAACAGCCCCCGTCTGTAGGAGCAGGATCGAACCGGTATGGTAATAGGTATTGCCACAAACTAGAAGGAGCTACATCAGTACTGACCGTTGGCTCCGCCCACGGAAAGAAACCACTCACTAGCCGATGTTCGAGCGTGTAGGATCTTAGGAAACACGCTGCCCAGGGATGGATCTTGTCGCAACAACGGGTAGACATCCGGCGGCCGAAGCCGGTACCAGCCCTGCATTTCATCCCACAGAGCCGCCACCGACCCCCCCAATTCAACATTGTTACGATCAAAAGAACTCGCCAAGAGATTGATGATTTTCGCAAAAATCAGATTTGCCATGTTACAGTAGTCGTCCACCTTGCCCTTGGCGCCCAGCGACTCAAGGGAAATATCGTTCATCCAGAAGTGGGCGGGGATCAGGGTCGTCTTGCGGGTGACAAAAGCAGCCCAGACGTCTGTGACAGAAGGTGGATGCCAGGAGCTTTACATCAGCCAAACTTCAACTAGACCCAGAGCTTCACATCGGTGTAGGTTACCTATTCGCGCAAACGCCCAGAAGCAAGATTTTACAATGCCAGGGCTACACCCATTCCACTTCTTCGACTGGAGCAGGCCGGCGCACCCCTACAGTTTTGGTTAGCGATTTGTTTCCCGAGTATGTTCGAAATCAGCTAGCAAAAACAACCTTCAAATGACGTCGCCACTCGTCAACGCCCGAGGCCATCATCTCGTAGACACATAGTAGTGTGCATGTTGCCAGCACAGAGGAGTCAGCGCGGGCGGGGTCTTGCCGCAGCAACAGGCGGATGGTGTGCTGGTATAGCTCCAGGGTGACGGAGCGCTGTCTACGTTGAAGGTGGTCTAAGTGGCGAGAGGCGAGAGCCATTGCTGCTGCGACGAACGCTGATGAATTCATCATTTCATAGATACTGAACACTGTGAAATGTCTATCAGAGTCGGTAGTCTCGCACCAAGTTCCTGTTCCTCTTAAATAGAAGCTGATTAGCCTGAGTTGCTCTGACTCGGAAACGGGAGACGGTGGTTCAGGCAGGATGCAGATGTCCCCAGAACAAGCCTTCCCGAACGAGAAAGGCGCAATATGCGTATCAGAGTTGGGCTCACTGGCTGCGACCGAGTGGTGCGCGTTGGCCGTGCTTGGAGACTCGGGGCTGGCGCCGAGGGAGGGCGGCGTCTCCGATGAGCCGTTTGTCTGATCAAGATCCTCGAAGGTGGACCGTGCCATAAGTTTGCCAACGGGGTTTTCATCTTCTGCGACGTGCACGATCCCCCTCAGTGTCTGGGGCTGAGAAGAGGGACTGCTGCAGGTTTGGCCAGCCACGACGAGTGCGCTGTTATTCGGCTTCGGGCGAGCGATGCGTGCCTGCAGCGCTTCGAGTGAGTTGGCCGTGCTGCACTGCAACGGTGGGTCTCGGTCATGCGAGGGCTCCAGGCTCCAGGGTGGGGAGGCAGCATCCTGTAGGAAGCTATAATCCCGGATCGTTGTCTCCGTCTCGTTGATAACCTTTAATTCTCCATAAGTTTGGGGTTTAGGATGGTTGAGTAGGCTATTCCAAACCCTGAAATAATTTCCTAGCGAGGTTAATGATTCTTGCTCATGATTCGCAAGGTCCGCTGCGTCGGTGCGTGATAGTGTGAGGTTGCGTGAGTGATGAAACGAGGCTTTAAGGCCCCATTGGCATCGACGCCCGTGCAGGGTGCAATTTTGGCAACGCGGATGTACCCCATCGCCTATTTTGCCAGCAAGAAGACATAAGGTAAGAACAGAGTCCTAAGACTGGGGAGGTTTAGACAAGCGTACATTTTCGCCGACGAGTGCGACACGGGAGGCTGTATAGTTTCATGGTCAGCGCATCACATAGGAGAGTCGAAATGATAGTTTACCAGCCAGAACGCGTTCTTCGCCGTTGCATAGTAGTCTTCCTAAAATCTGTTCCTTTTTGTTTCCTTGTGTACCCTTACCCTTTGCGACCAGAGAGGAAAGAAGAAGGATACAAGGCAATGCGAAATGAAGTAATGGAGAGGGAAGAAGGAAAGTGGAAGAGAAAGCGGCAAGTGAATCGAGGTCACGTGGTATAAATCAAAGCGGCAAGTGGAAGCGCAAGCGCAAGCGTAAGCGCCCGCCCACAACCCCTCCACCCATCTATTCATGCAACAGTATTTCACAGGTCATACTCACTGATTACTTGTTGGTCATCGTGTGAGACATGTTTCGTCTCTTCGGGCTTCTTGCAGATTTTCCATCAAGATGACTGTGTCGGGTTCTTGCCTATCACGCTATAATATATATCCTGCGTCAGAAGCCCGCTATGTCGTCACTCAAATGCTCACCTCACATTTTTAACCTTATTTATACATCCATCATCGCTTCAGCGTCGTCAAGGTTATCTTACAATTTGGAGAATCAAAACATCGGAAAGTCAGCTGAACCAGATCATCGCAGAAACATCCATCGCCGAAATGACTTCCAGCCCAACCATGTCGGCACTCGTAGTCCGCGAGGATAGCCCCCAGTCTCTCCGTCTCTCCAAGGAGCCAATTCCCATTCCGCAACCAAACAAGACGCAGGTCCTAGTGAAGATCAGCCATGCTGCACAGAATCCGACAGACGGCATGTTCTTCCCAATGAGTCAATATCTTATCGTCCCTTTTCTTTGCCCCCAAGCCCCCACCATAGCTCGTGCATAGTGTTGAAGCAAAAGTGTGCCTAACAGAACAGCAGTGCAATCGTTGGATAACCGCGCTTTTGGCGATGGCGCTGTCCTGGGTTGTGATTTTGTCGGCGAAGTGGTCGAAGTCGGCAGCTCCGTGCGACGGTACGCGAAGGGTGATATCATCGCTGGTTTGATTTGGGGTGGTATGGCTGATAGAAATCCAGCTTATCTGGCAAAGAAATCCCGAGCTGACGAACATGAAAGGCGAGACTCCGGGTCTCGGCGCTTACAGTGAGTACACCCTGGCCGACGAGAGAATCTCGTATCCAGTGTCAGGGTGCAATATCTCGCGTGAGCATGCGAGCACTGTGCCTCTGGCTGCCGCGACCGCATGGTTAGCGCTCTTCTCCAAGGGCTGCCTGGGAATCGACTGTAACCAGCAGAAGGGTATCAGCGTGCTGATCTGGGGTGGCAGCTGTATGTGTCTAGTCTTTCCATTCTCCCATCTTCCAACTAACCGAGCCTTCATAGCAAGCGTTGGTCTCTACGCCATTCAGCTGGCCACCATGTATGGATTGGAGGTCATCACCACCTGTAGCCCCAAACACGCGGAACTCGTGCGCTCGCACGGCGCCCGACACGTCCTCGACTATAAAGATGATCAGGTCGTCGACAAGATCAAGAAGGTGGCTCCCACGCTCAGCTACGCCTTTGATACGATCGGCAATCCCGCATCGTCGTCGACGGCCTCTTGCGCTTTCCAGACGGAAACTGGGTCCCTGTGCACCGTGCGACCTGGCAAAGCGAATACCGAGAAGGTGGCATCCGGGACTCGGGTTACGGATGTGTTGGTGTGGACCTCCTTCTTCAAGGATCACACATATGGCGAGTTCAAATGGCCGGTAAGTGGCTTGATCTTGAACCGCACTCCGTCAAGGCTCAAGTAGATACTCACGTAAGTTGCATGCAGGCTTCCAAGAGCGATCATGAGCTCTCAGCTGAATTGTTCGATAAGCTTCCTTCCTGGTTGCAGAAAGGTGCACTCAAGCCTAGCCTTCCCAAGTTGCGTCAGGGGTTGGATTCAGTGCCTGAAGGATTCCAAGAGTATCGCGATGGAGAGATTTCTGGCTATAAGATCGTCTATGCCTTGAACTAAGTCCGGTGCTTGAAAGCCGACCCTTAATTCTTCGCACCTTGTTGTGTGATAGAAACTCCGAGTCATATAAGCTAATCAGGGTGTTATCTATCCTGAACAGAGATGAGTGCACTGTAGTGTGGTGCAAAACGTAAAGACTAACAAGAGGCGTGGCGAGGTTTAGCAGGATGATGTGGACCGGAAAACATGCTCTTCTTTTGCCGTAACCAGCATGCCTCTACCGGCAGCAGAGAGTAAGAACGTGACATTTGTCTACTTATTGCATAGAATCATATTTCACATTCCTGAGCTTATTATAGCAACGTATAGTCCGAGTGTCCGCATAGAAGACTGTGATAGTTGAAACCAAGTCACGTGACACAATAGGAGCTATTGACGAGCTCCATTGTTCACCTTACCCCAATTCAAATTGAGTCAGTTATGGGCGACCACTTCGGTGAACTTGTCAATGGACTACCACAGTAGTGATTGCCAAATACAACTCTCTAAAAACCCCCCTTCGAGCTGCCAAGATAACAGTACACGTCTGTTTCCGACCGCGCGAATGTGGTCCTGCTTAGGCTGGTAATAAGGGTAAGTGGAAGCGCAGCCGCTGTGGGGCATGCACGTCGAGCCTTATCTTGATTTCTGAAGACTTTGAGGACCCTAATCACGACGAATAAGCCAGGAACCAATAGAGTAGTACCCCTTGACGGGCGGACATTCAGTGACGTGTGCAGCAGCACTGCACCGAGGAAAGAGAAATCGTAAGGTGATGGGCTCCTTCATCACTTAATGCATCAACACAGGATCCACCCATGGCTGGGGCCACGCCAATGATAAGAGCGACCCTGCAATAGGTAATAACACTTCTACTACTATTCGCTTACTTTGACTCCTATATCTTCCGCGCCACCTCGTTGCAGCATACCCAGGTTCTAACGCTAGCATGCCCTACGATGGACACTGCCTGTGCGGGCGAATCCAAGTGTCGCTGCAGCAACAACCGTCTCAGTCGTTGAGATGCCACTGGTAGTGATGAGTCGAGTCTCCTAGACCAATTGTACCAGGGGAAACACAACTCTAACTGATCTGCATGTGATTTAGTCGGAACTGCGGGCGATCCGGGGGCGGTAAGAAACACGGATTCGGACCGCCCAGTGATTGTTGACCATGAAGCCCAGCTTCATCCATGAACTACGTCTTGAATGACTCTGGTATCACGATCAAAGGATCAGGGCTGTCTCTGAAGAGCTACGGTGATTACCACACGCAGAGTGGGAATGTAGTCCTGGTAGGTGTTTCTTGGGTGTCGCAGTTTCGAGCGAACGGCGGTTTACTGAGATACTGTTTCTGAATCTCCTAGCGCCAATTAGCGAATGTGGAAGGCAAGTTTTCGCGGTTACCAGCCTCCAATAGTTCTTTGCTCTTATTCCCTGCACTAACACTTTCGAGTGTAGCCCGGTCTTGAC
This sequence comes from Aspergillus uvarum CBS 121591, assembly GCF_003184745.1. NCBI lineage: Eukaryota > Fungi > Ascomycota > Eurotiomycetes > Eurotiales > Aspergillaceae > Aspergillus > Aspergillus uvarum. Next base: position 197,896 of record NW_020291365.1, read on the forward strand.
TAAGAGCCCCGATTTCCTGGGCAAGACACTTCTCAAAGCCTCGCTTTGGGATAACATATCTCGTCCGAGTCAGGAGGTATTTACGGCCAGGCGCCAGAGCTGGGAGCCTGCGATTGAAATGGCCAAGCAGGACTAGAGTTCTGACGATGGGAATGTATTAGGGGACTGTTGAACCACAGATCTTAGAGAATCAATCAGATTTACGTCGAGTCTTCTTCATAGAATGCAGACTAGAAATGAATTCGCACAAAAGAGCACACATGTGTTACTGCTGTCTGTGATTAGTAGTGAAAGAAATCCAAGATATGTGGAGTGATATTGGTGTGGTATCGTCATCTCTTGGAAAAAGGAATCAGGGCTTCGAACATGAATCTTTGAAGTGCTGTAGGCTGAACCTCACAGGATGGTCAATTGTGTCAATACAAAAGTTCACGTTTCTGGTTTAACGGTCTTCCCGAAGCATAAATAAATCAGAGTTTACTACACCCAGGGTCGGTACCCCCTTTGATCAGCCTTTGATGCGTAGAAGAACTCTCGTGGGTTGACCTAAGCATAAATAGCAGGAGTCACTCGCCTCGCCGTGAGCTTTCTTTGTATCCTAAACTTCCATTACAGCTCAGCTCAATATTCTTCATCCTACACAATCACCGCGGTTTTGAATAGCAAGATCAATCATGGGTTCTCACAGTATGAAAGCCCTCAGGCTTGTGCAGGTAACCATCACCCTCTGCTCACCTATCCAGCTCAGATTTTCTTCATCTCCCTAAACAGACAGACAGTCCGCAAACGAACACACTGACATTTTATATCTCATGCCTCATCAGTATGGAGCCCCATACAAGTTAGAGGATATCCCGATCCCAATCATCAGCGACGATCAGCTCCTGGTCAAAGTCGGGGCCGCCGGCTTCTGCCACACAGACCACCAGATCTACAACGGGGTCTACAAGTCCCCCTTGCCCGTGACTCCATCGCATGAGCCCGCAGGAACCATCGTGGCGGTCGGAAAGAATGTGACAGGCCGTTGGGGGCCTGGTCAGCGTATTGGGATGCTGAACTTTCGGGGGGCTTGTCATGCGTGCGTAGGCTGTGATCTTGCGCGCGACCCCCTTCGGGCCGACGAGCCTGATACTCGTTTCTGCGAGAACAAGGAGAATGCTGGTGTCAATGCTGATGGGGCATTTGCGGAGTACATCGTGGCCGACCCAGCCACTTCGGTGCTTTTGCCGGATGGGGTATCGTTTGAACAGGCTGCTCCGCTGATGTGTGCTGGGGTGAGTCGACGACAACATCGTCCAAGGTTTCATGTTTTCCGCCTAACTATATACCATAGGCTACCGTTTGGACTAGCCTCAAGAAAACAGGAGTAGACCCCAACCTCCCTATTGGAGTTATCGGTGTCGGAGGTCTAGGCTACCTTGCCCTGCAATTTGCGGCGGGATTAGGGCATCCGACCATTGCGATTGACAACCGACCCGAAGGGCGGCAGCTGGCCAGTGAACTACCGGCTCACCTGCAACCCGGTAAAGTCGTGGACTATAATAGTCCTCATGCCACGAAGGAGGTAGTTGGGTTTGCCGAAGGGAGTGGATTGGGGGCCGTGCTGGTTTGCACCGACAGCGTCGACGCGACGGAATGGAGTCTTAAGCTTCTCCGGCCTCACGGGGTTTGTGTACCGCTGGGGCTGCCCGTGGAAGGTTTTAAGTTCTCGGCCTACGACCTGGTATTTAAGGAGCTGGTTATTCGTGGAAGTTTGGTCGCAAACCAGCGCCTCTTGTCGGATATGATGGAGTTCGTCGCGAAGAAAGGGGTCCGGTCTTACGTGAAGACGGTGAAGCTTGAGGAGGCCATGGATCTTCCAGACCAGTATATGGACCCTCATTTGAAAGGGAGACTGGTTGTTGTTCTCTAGATCATGGGCCTTCTTGATACTCGTTATATCTGCTTCAACAGAAGAAGATTTTGAGGCTTGAAGGACTGAGTGGGTAAAAATAGGTTCTGGGTTTTGGAATGTGCTCATTTTGCTCATGACCAGTCACCAACATGAACTATTCAATTCTTTCATCTCCTTGACTGTATGGAATCTGCGCACTAAAATTCCAAATCCGTTTCTTAAGACCTCACTGCTCCACTGCAAAAGACGGTTTGTATAGCTTAATCCAGGATAGTTCTAGCTATCGCGCCTGATACTCTCTAAAGGGACTAATCAAAGACCATGAATTGGAGCATGATCCAACTCTTCGTGTATAGAGAGAGCCGTTCGGGAAGTACGCAACCGATTAGCAAATTTTCAAGATCTCGTTGGTTACCTTCTTGTAAAGGTCACCGATGGCTATCTTTGGCGACCACTCCGCCTCAACCTCAAAACTCCTATTAGCCACCGTACCATGGAATTTGAACAGGAGCGGCTTGTCGTTGACCAGAGCATGAGTGTGGACACCAACCACGATCTTCTCGATGTGAAAGACGGAGGATATCTTTTTTTGAATCTCGTTCACAAAGTCCTGGAGCTTTTGCATGCCGTTTTGCCAGTCCTTTTTGAGGGCTTCCAGCCCCGCGTCCATCTGCTTGATGGCATTGTGGACCTCTTCATGAACCTTGAGCCGATAGTCGTACTCTCGTTGGAGCTTCGCGAGCTCTGCGTCTTCGTGGATGCGGGTGATTGCCTCATCCGCAGCTCGAATCTCGGCTTCCAGGTTAGGTCCATTCTTGTCGAGGATGGCTTGTGCATCCCGAATCGCCTTCTGATACTTGCTATTCTCACTCTGCATCGCATGTAGATTGTCGATCGCTGCCTGGAGCTTTCTGTCTTCCGTCTCTACAAACGCCCTCACGAAACCGTCAAATCCGCCGCCTTTGATAATGTTATCAATACCCTTCGCAGCGTTCTCAGCTGCTTCAGCTGCTTTCTCTATCCCGGTGACGAGGCCCTGAAAGGCATCGGAGTTGATTGTGGCATCAAATCCCTTGGCTGTTTCATGGTAAACGGCAGTAGCTGCCTTGACAATTTCGTGGCGTGCGTTCTCTGCCTCCAATGCCGCGGCCTGTTGTAAACATGAATTAGCTGTCTGCTCTGTATGGCCGTCCTAAATCCTCTTTTCTTGCATGCAAACCTACCAAGGGGACAAAATTATACCTACTAGAGTTAGCTCTTGATATTCTCAAAGTCAGTGAAAGTCAGTGTCAAAGGACTTCATACCACTTCGCATTGCATTTCGCCCAATACGCTTTTTGGACCTCCGCCCAGGAGGCCTTCTCGATCGCCATCTTCTCATACCAGGCGCCCTTAGCCAACTCTGCCCGTTTCAGGAAGTCCGTTCCATATCGGTTCGCTTGTTCCCTCTTCAGCCTCTCCAGCTCCTTGCGATTTCGAGCCTCCTCCGCCTTGGCCGCTTCCAGTTTGTCGCTGTACTCCTTTCTCTTCCGTTGAATCAGAGACTCTTTGTCCAGTTCCGCCCGCTGCACCTTTTGCTTCAACTCTGCTTCGACCTTGGACTTGTTCTTCTTAGCAGTGGCCAAATTCTGTCTCAACCGCGCGATCTCATCCTGTGCCTGTTTCCGCTTCGTCTCCTCCTTCTTGATCTCCACTTGACGCTGGCTACGGTTTGCCTCAAGTCTTACCCGTGCATCCTCCAGCTCCTTTGCCAGCCGATCCATCTCGGCCTGCTTCTCCGCAATCTTGGCCCCGATGAGGTTTTGAACGGACTCAATGCCATCCGTGCCCAGTTTCTCGATTGTTTTGATCATGTTCTTGATGCTCTCGCAGATCATGTCAAACAGATCGCCATGGATCTCGGCCTGGAAGTCGAGGCCCTGGTTGGCTAGGTCACGCACACTGCTAAAGTCCGTGGTCGTCGCCTGCAGGCTGATCGTGAATGCTTTGGTAAACTGTACAGCGATGTAGGCGTTGAACGAAGGAGTCTCCGTTCCCAGCTGGATGTCCACGAGGGTAACCAGCCCGACTCCAAAGCAGGTCACCATTCCATCTATTTTAACAACCTGCTGTTCTTTGGTCATGAGTGCCACCATGCTCGCCCGGGGTTCGCCACTGGCCGACGAGACCACGAGCGGGCCCAAGCTGAAATTGTCGATCGCGCCCTTGAAGTCCAGTCCCGCAGCACCGATGCTCAGCTCGAACTCGGCCGTCTTGCCGAATGCCGTCAGCTTGCCGCCGCCGGAGATGCCTCGCGGATACTCCTTGTCGGCGATGGTCGCCCCCGTCGAGACGTACAACTTGGCGTCTGTGAACACGAACGTTTCTTCTGCTCCCGTCATCATTTCCAACTGCGGGATATCGGCCACCTTGCCGGCAACTTGCACTATTTTGATGAGGTCGACTTCGGAGATGTTGACAGAGATGAGTTGGTCGTCGGGGAAGTGGCTGATCACCATTGCTGCCCCGGCCTCGAAATCTCCAACTTCGAGCTGCCCTCCGAGGCCGAGTTTCCTGGTTTCGCATATCAGCATTCCCGGGCAAGAAGATTCGTTGAGATAGAATGCATTGAATACTCACGAGGGACCGACTTCCAGGAACTTGGCATATTCGATTAGTATCTCGACCCGGAAGTCTGCGATTGTGACCTCTTTGCTGACGTTGAAGGGATTCACCCAGGGCTGTTTAGTCGCACTACAGAGATTGTCAGCATTGTTCATATACCCTCAGTCCAGATAACTTACACCGAAGCGGAGGCATTCAGCACCCCTGCTCGGACCATTCCCTCGAGGACTAATGGATCCTGGCCCGATTCCATCAGGATAGTCAAAACGCCCTCGAGCGACAGACTAGGGTTCTTGCTGATTTCAATGCCGACTGCAATATCGCCCAGTGTTACGGTTGGGGAAAAATGGATCTGCGACCGACATGCGTTAGGGTGTTATGATAACCGGCGAAGGGAGAGCAACCCACATCCATCGACGAAGGCAAGCAGATCTTGAGGTCCAATTTCTGCTGAATGGTGGCACATAGAACTAATCCATCCACCTTCTCTTTGGCAAGGGTGTTGAGCTCATCGAGGGGTAGTATAGTCGCGCATAATGAGATTCCTACGCTCAGGTCAGGGCTCCTGTGTCAAAGGGAAGGGACCAGAACGTGCTTAACGATCGCCGACCTACCTTTCCGGATCGGATACTTCAGGGTGTTCAGCTCTTTTACCGACTTGATCTCGCCAGATGCCGCGATCACGGCGATGTTCCGCAACTTGAGGTTCTCAAGGGGGGTGCCTTTAAGCGTGTCACAAAGCTCTGCCAGGCAGAGGTCCGTATCAGCCAGACCATAAATCATCCACTCGCGTTCAGAAGCCTGCTTCGACTTTTTGTTTGTCTCTTTACGCTCGGTGAGGAAGGCCACCGTCACAGTCACTCCACTGAAGGTGACCTTGCCTCTGATGGAGAACTTGCTCGCCCGGTTGAGAAGGACCTCCTTGTCTTTGCCGGTATCTTTCTTGACAAGCCCCTTTCTTCCCGAGCTGTCTTGTTTGGATGATTTCGCAACGGATGACTCGCCACCACCGGCGTCAGACTCATTCAAGGAGCCCTTTTTGCTGTGCTCCTTTAGCCTTTTGTCGGTTTTGGGCTTTGCCCCGATGAATATATCAATCCGGGCCTCCTTGATGGTAATATCAGCGTCCTTCACTTTGTAATCCTCCACCCCGCCTTCGATGGTCAAGCCGGTGCTGTCGTACTTAATCAGGCCGTGCACGCTTTTGACGTCGTTAAAGCTCACTTTGCCGGATAGTTCAAATGACCATTCCGTCTCTTCTTCCTCATCCTCCTTCTTGGTGACACTTTTTTCGTCACCCTTGGTTGCTCCTTTCAGGTCAGTCACTGCAGCGGCCTCTTCTTTCCTTTCCTTGGCCTCAGCTTTCAGACTGGATTTGTCCGCAACAGTTTCCTCTGCAGACCCCTTCGCTTCAGTCAGAGGATTCTCGCTGTCTTTGAGCCCCTTGTTCTCTTTCGTTTCATCTTCCTTCTCCTCATCCACCTTTTTCTTGTCTCCCTTCTTCTCATCTCCCTTCTTCTCATCTCCCTTCTTCTCATCTCCCTTCTTCTTGTCTGCTTTCTTCTCACTCACCTTCTTATTCAGCTTCCGACCAATGTTGAGGTGCAGCTCTTCGAAGGTTAAATTGTGGTCCTGGATGCCCTCAGTCTTTGGTTCGACTCCATGGATATGGGCGTAGATCTTCAAGATAGACTCGAGCTTCAAGTTTCCCACCTTGGCGTCGAAATGATAATCTTCTGTGTGGGGATGAGTAGAGCTCCGCTGTAGCAAGAATCATAGATGGACTTACTTCTGGACAATTGGCCTTTGATCTCCAAGGTAGCATTCTTTGGCTTCTCCTTGTCTTCGTCATCCTTCTTGTCGCCATCCTTCTTCTTGTCTTCGCCCTTTGACTCCTTTCCTTTGGCCTGGCCTTCAGTCGCTGCTGACGGCTTGGGTTTTGTGTCTGAAGGCAGGTTGGCATTCTCTTTGGTGTTTTTCTCTGCTGTTTCTGTGCTACCATCTGGCTCCTCTCCATCTTGATCCTTCTTCTTGTCTTTCTTCTCCTCCTCGAGGCTACCCTGAGGGAACTCAAGAGAGCCCTCTACAGTCAGTGTGCAGGTCTTTTTGAACTCTCCTGGTTCGAAGAAGGCGCGCAGTTCCGCTTTCTTCATCTGTTTATGGATAAGAGGTTAGCATAGGGGGGAGTGATGTTTTGAGAATCGGCGGAGATTCTTACACTCAGGTTTGCGACACCGCAGAAGTTATCCCACTTGCCGACATTGATGAGCACTGCAGACCACGTAAGTTTTATCTTCAACCCAACCTGGGCGAGATGAACTTACAATCATACTTGCTTCCACCATCCTGCTCGTCCTTCTCGTTCTTGCTCTTCGCGGCCTTCTCGTCCTTCTTGCCTGTTAGATCAGAGTCTGGTTTGTCTGCTTTTTTCTTATCTCCCACAGTTTTATCATCTGCCTTCTCCTCTTTATCTTCTACTGCCCGGTCAGTCTTCTTGTCTGTATTTTTACCGTCTTTCTTGTTGTCTTTCTTCTCGTCTTTCTTGTCGTCCTTCTTATCATCCTTCTTATCCTTCTTTTTTTTCCCTGTGTCCTTCCAGTCACCTCCCCGGATCCAGTATCTCGCCTCCAGAGTTCCCTTCGACTTCGGCAGTTTGGTGATATTAAGTTTGCCGAATAGTCCGAATCCCAGTTTCCATTCTTTGTCTTTCTTGTCATCCTTACCTTCGTCCTTGGACAATTTGTCCTGTGTCCAACATTAGCGAATTCGGGTGAGTTGCAGGTAAAGACACGCTTTGCTTACCTTTCCATCCGGCGCCTTGGGCTCGGTTTCCTTTGGCTTGGAAACTTCCACAAGGTCTTTAGGTCCGGATTCAACTTCGAGCACATTCACCTTGGCTGCCACTTTAAGGGATGCAGACTCAGGACCTTCTTCAGGCTGGGCATCCTGCACCTTTCCCTTTTTACCCTTATCTTTGTCGTCTTTTTTCTGCTTGCTCGAGTCGCTCTTGTCGTCCTCCTCACCCTTCTTACCCTTCTCACCGTCCTTCTTGTCATCCTTTTTCTTCTTCTTCTCCTCCTTCCTCACCAACAACTCGATGCCTACCGTCTTAAACTCCAGGAAATCCCACCTCGGCAACGTCATATCCGCATACGCCTGCAGAACCAAGCCCTCAATCTTCGGCTTCTTGCTCCAGTCTCGCTCCTTGGCAATCAACGCGCTGACCCGCAACTTGGAAGGCAGGGTTGTCCCCTTGTCGGTACCAAAGACATTCTTCAGCCCGTCCGAGACAAACTGCAGGCCATCCTTAAAGTCCAAATCACCCTCGAGTCGCAATCCGACCGGGAACAGACTGTCCTTTTCTTTGTTGCTGTAGGTAAACTCCAGGTTCTTGAGCGGAAGTTTCTGGATAGTCGACTGCTCGATTTCGGGGAAGAGGATGCCCAGCGGGGAATCCATATCCTTCAGCTTGACCTTTTCTTGGATCGGCTCATCTTCCTTGTCGCTCTTTTCTTTTGCCTTTCCGTCCTTCTTGCCCTTAGTCTCGGAATCTTCCGATTTTTCTTTCTTGGGTTTTGATTTGGGATCCTTCGATCCGACCGCAAGCTTCTTGTCAGGTTTTGCCTCCGCGCCCTCTTTCTCGTCGCCGTCTTTCTCGCCCTTTTTTGTCTTCTTCTCATCCTCTTTCTTCTTGCTCTCCTCGCTTCTGAAGGAGTAAAGCTTCGCCTTCAGCCCCTTGATGCCGAAGAAGTTCTTGATGTCGCCACTGAGAACATAGGAATCAACCGCAGCGGCCCCGACCTCCCCCTTCGCGGCCGTGATTTCCTTCTTGACATCCGGCAGCGTGACCGGCTTCGCTGCCTCGGGGAAGGCGATTTCCGCATCGTTCTTCGCCGGCAGCAGCAGCATGGGCGGCGCGGCTGTTTTGCCGATCGAGGCGACCAGAAGCGATCCCCCGCCTCGGTGGACCCCAGAGACCGGCACCGGCAGGACCTTGACATCACTATACAGATCCTGGTCCTTGTGCTCGGGCGCGGGATCGCTCGAGATTGACTCCCCCACCACGAGGGCGACGTTGTTGACGACTGCGCCGCCAATGATCAGCTCGTTGGCGGGGGCAAGCGGGACCTCCGGGGAAGCCGCTGATAGTGAACGAGACATGGTAGTCCAGCCCGCCAGAGGGGAAAGCTTCTGGGTTGGGGCTGGTGCTACATCGGGGGCGACTGCTAGGTGCTTGCGCTTCAGGTTCGTGAGTGTGGCGGTAGAGAAGATGTCGAGGGAGTCCAGGGAGGAGAAGGTGCCGCTCGCGATGAGGTCCTCGCCGAAGCTGGACAGAGAAAGGAGTTCCTCGTCTCGCGCCATCTTGTCTGTTTTGGTGGTGGTGTTGTTGTTGTTTGTAAAAAATGCTTGTTGTTGAATGCGTATGCAAAGGCAGGCACCAATGCCATACCACGCCCGGAACAATCGGCACATTTTATACCCCGCCGCACCAGAGCAAATCACCCCCACAGGCAGCACACAACAAGTTCGATTTCCTCGTTTTCCTGTTCAGCTGAAGATCCATGGGAGCGGATCTGCCGCAAGTCAGCTCAGCTCGGCTGCTGATCTCGTTCGCGATGGGCCTGTGGGGGGAGTTCCGATCGACGATCGACATGAGCTTTTGCCGAGTCTGGTCCATCCGATGCTGGCGAGGGCTCCACTTGAAGAAGAATTGTCGCGTTCTCAGCCCAGCCACCCCTCATCCTTTGTTTTTCTCTTATCACGACACAACAACAGTTCCTTGGTTAGCGGCCAATAAGACGCCGGAGACAGGTGTTGACGTAGTGCTGCTTCTTTAGGGCTTCAACAGTCCCGTCGGATGGGATTTGTGGTGCGCGGAGCTGATGCCGGGAACGGTATCTCCGGCCTGTCGGCCCACGATTTCCTTAGTTTGGGGGTTGGGTGCTGCAGTTGTTGTCCACTTGCATCTATCTCCTCTTCTACTCTTCACCTCATGTTTTTATTCCCAAATTATCATTATGATATCTTTTCTTCTGGTTGGTTTTGCTTCCCGTTGCTTGCCCGCCGGTGGAATCTTGGTAAGCGCAGACCCAGGAGATTTCAGGAAAATATATGTGCGGTGCGGTATAGTGGATGACTCCCACGCCAATTGACAGCCGTGCTGTCAACCCTAGCCCGATCCACTCGCCGGCTGAAGAGTTAGAATAGATAGAACATAGAGTTTTTTTATGACCACATACTATATCGCCCAACCTAGGTAAGGTCGGACCTTCTCCGATCTGCGAGTCGGCGAAGCAAGAAATAACAGAAAATCCCCCAATCAGCCTTGCCAGAACTCCCAGGCCAAGGTGTCATGCCGTGAATCCCGGTACTCGGATATGCATGCATAATTCCATGTCATCACGGTTGTACACCCACTCCAGACTAGACGCAGACCCTCTGAACAGGGATAGGATTGAAATACGCGAGCCGATTCTCCGGATCATACCCCCCCTTCAACGCGCGCAGCCTCTCCAACCGCCAGCGTTCATACCCATACATCGACTCCAGCGACTCCATCCCCAAAGCGTAGTTGGCATACGTCGTCGGCCGCTGGGTTGGCTGGCCTTCGTTCCACAGGTTCTTAGTACCAGGTCTCCTCCTGACGGGGGAAGATGCGCAGCTCGAAGCTGGTGACCACGCTGAAATTGTGCCCGGCCCTCTTCATCCCCAAGAAGAAATTGGGATGCGAGGTTTCTGACACGGTGATCACTGTCCCGTTCGCCAGGACCACGTTCAGGCCGAGGTACTTGTCACTGACCAGCCTGTAGCGTCCCTGCAGACGGCCGTGGCCTCCGCCAAGACCGAGTCCGACCATTCCGACGCAGCCGCAGCTTTCAGTGGCTGGAGATTGTCAGCCTTTCGGCTTATCTGATGCAATGTAGGAAGAGAGCGTGGGGGAACTGACTTGCTACATAGCCCTGTTTCCACAGCACGCCCATCACCTCCTGGGTGAACGTGCCGCCTTGGAAGCGAGCCGAGTCCCCATTTGCATTGATTTCGATTCCAGTCAGGAGTTGCATGTCAATTTCAGTCCGTGAAACTAGCCCTGAGTACTTGTCATGCCGTGGCCTCGGTTGACCCTGTAGAAAGGCAAGCTGATCGCGTTGGCATATTGAACCTGATATTCGGGTTAGCTGTGCGTCTGGTCTTGCATGCTTCCTGAGCAATCTGCGAGCGTGAGGAAAGGTGTCAAGACCTACGACAGTGGCAACATCTTCCTCGCATCCTACTTGCACGACGACCTTGATCTGCGGGGGTTCGTACGTCTGGTACCGCGACGTCGCGTTCGGCCACAGCGGGCTGTCGGGCACAACACGCTGGACATGGATCAGAGCAGCAGCGGACCAAGTTCAGCCTGCACTTGCACTGTGTCCAGGTGGGTGCGATTTGATAACTGGGGTTGGTTTCTCTCAACGGAAGACAAGGCCCATGCCAGAGGTTCAGAGCCGTTATACAGCACGCCGCGTGGCGAAGTAGTCGAGCCGTTGTTCCATATTCCAGTTATGGAGGAAGCATTTGAATCGGTGCGCATGAGGACGGGCTGGTTTAAATGCGCTTTGATCACACGTTTCACAAGGACTGAAATCGCTCGGTATGATCTGGTTCGGGTCGGGATAATTCAAGGCAGCCCAGACCTTTTGGCTAGGGTGTAAGATACCAAGACCTGGCGAGGATGGCCCCTGCTAACTTACCTGTACTTCTGTGATGCACGAAGCCTTTGAATCTTCGAGGATGAAGATGATCTTAATTTAACCGCGTCTTGATCCCTTGTCCACAAGATGCGGAATTGCTGGGCGAAAACTGGCTCAAGTCAGGGTTATACAAGTTCAGGTCAAGGTTATGCAAGGCAACGCAAACCGTTCAGCGAGTGTGTAAGACACCAAAACCTGGCGGGGAATGCCCCCGCTAAAACACCCGTTTATGGAGTCACCTGATCTGCACGAGGAAAGAAGCAAAAACCGATTATTGAGATTTGATGCAGGGTTGCGATATCGATGTATGCATGCAGCTGAGATGGTGCTCCTGAGTGGTTGGTGGGTAAGCCCTCGTGGCATTACTATTCCTGTTCGCAGTACGCTTATTGGGCTGATAGGCGGGGAAAAATAGGCGGGAGGATGAGAGGGGTTTATCGCTGCAGAAAGTCTATGCGAATCACGGTACGGCAGTGTGCCCCAAGGAATTGTCTTTCATGGATGTGGACCCTGATATGATAGCAGTAATCCTCATCACGATCTTCCTCCTCATGATCATCATGTTTTCCATGATCTCAGCAGTGGCAGATTGGGTCAGAATATCCAACACGTCATTGACTTAGCGAGCTGGGTAATCTTGGCATGCATGAAGAACCAATGGTTCATGCACTGGCTAGCTGTTCTATCGGAGCTCTCGAGCACGATTGATCGGACAGCACTATTCTAGCATCTATTTGGCTCCTACATGAGGAGGTTGAACTTGCGAGTTCCTCTCTATCGCGTCAGCATTTATCGTTGCCAAGTCCAGCATCGTTCGCATGACCTGCGCCAGGCTGGTGGACACCCGTGTATCTTCTTGTCTCCTGAAGTCCGGCCATGAAGTCGCTTACCCTAAGAAAAGACTGACCCGGGCTATAGATCCTGTCTTACCAAGCCCATCGAATGTTGAGGATGATCAAGCGCCCATACGGTGGTCATGTGCACGGGTACTCCATGATCTGATCACTGACCTCCTTTGGCCACTTTCACTTTCGTCGGATCAATAGCATACAACGGGAGTCTCCTTCCTAAATCACAATCCTGGGAGCAAGTGCTATTTGAAATAGGCTTTCTAAGCAGCATTGTGCGCATGCTGGAGTAGCCGCATACTCCTAAGGTGTGATCAAACTGGTAGCTGGGTCGTGTAGGGTCTATGCCTTGGCTCCGGTACTGTACTGGTTCGCTAGAGTGAAAGCTGCCCACGCATGATAATACTGTCCAGAAAGCTGACCTTAACCGGACCGATCATGTAGAGGATTCCGGGTAACGCCTGTCAGTTGTTGTCAAAGCCGGACGTGGATGAAGCGGCAGGTCAATTTCCAGCCACTCGGCACTCATACAGTACAGCATATTCATAATATCACCGTGCTGCAAACGGACTGCAAGGTGATACAGGCGCCTGACAATCCGCGGATCGGTAACAATGTCCGCACCCGTGTCGACGAGCAAGCGAAACTCATTGAGCTTCCCCAGAGTCAACGCTCTCTCCAGGTGGGCAACATCCATCGCCAACGTCAGCCCGTGCTCGATGAGTAGCTCAATGAACCGGTAACTTTGCTCGCGCTCAAGGGCACAGCCCAACGGGCCCAATGTGAGGGTCGGATCGGTAGGTCGAGGGGGTCCCGGCCTGGGAAACAGCGAAACATTCGGACTCGCGCCGTGTTCCAGCAGGAGCTGAGCCATCTCCGGAGACGCGCAGGCGATCGCAACTGTCAGGGCGGTGGTGTCATGTAGAGGTATCTGATAGTCAATCTCAGCGCCCCGTGCAAGGAGATCCCGCACACGATCAAAGTCATTGTCCCGAGCTGCGTACCACAGCAGTTGGTGCAGTTCCTTTTGACGCATCCGATGCATTGACGGGTACTTGCGCTGAAGAGCGGCGTCCAGGAAGTCGCTGATCTCGTCAAAGCGTCGGTGTGCCGAGCGGCCCATCGCGCGGGCCCCCGCAGAATTGACGGCCAGCAGATTGGCTCCTCGCTCGACCAGCGTGCGAACGGTCGCGAGGTGACCGTGGTAGGCGGCGAGCATGAGAGGGCTGTTACCTCCGGGATCTTTAGTGTTGATGTCTGCGCCGTGATCTAAGAGCTTCACCACAATGCTAGTCCGGCCATTGCCCGCCGCAAAGAGGAGGGGATGCAGCTTGAACGTCTGCCGCGCCTCCGATGTGATTTGCCGACGAGATGGCGCATCGGGATCCGGGCTGCTGCAGGACCAGTACGTGGTTTTCCAGCTCACATCGACGCCGGAGTCCAGAAGCCGTTGCACGACCTCGTCTGCGTCATGCGCAGCCGCACTATTGATGGCATCGGCATCACTGGCCCGTGTTCTGAGGTATCTGGCGAGTAGGTAGCCGTTGAGGAATTGGTAGACGGGATCACTTTGCAGCAGCAGAACCACTTCTCTGGCAGTCAGCAGGTCGGCAATCATAAACAGCACGTCATTTGGCAAGCGGAGCAAGGACATCTCTTTTATCAATAGGCCTAAAGGCGTCTAAAGGCGTCTTCAGTATGTACTAGGTACAGTGATGTGGATGACGAAGTAGGAAATGATGCTTTCCCGCGGGCCGAAGCGATGGAGTGACACATGCAAACATGGCAGACATGACAAACCCGGCAAACAGGAATGTGATTGTGCACGTGATTGTGAACGTGAACCCGCCCCGTTTTCTTCTTCGCTCCTCCACACCCTACTCCACAATCTCCCCCGATGGCACCACGTCGTCGCCCAAAACCCAAGATCTCTCTTTGGAGACGTTCCGGTGGTGCCTTCGTCACTGGGAGTCTTTACTGGAGCTACGCGCTAGTCTCCAGCGGCTCAAGCAACACAACAAACACCCCTTGCTGACGCTCCTACGCATGTTCGTTCCGTATCCATCCTAGTACTTCAATATTCCAGGCCCATTCTCCCCCAGAGCCCTCATTCAAGATGGACAGAACGGCACTGGGAGAATGAAGTGTCTCTTTGGGGATCTGCATAACCTCAGAGCCATCCCCATCTGGCGCATGCGTGACACGCCAATGCGCTCCATCTACCGGCTCTACGCACTCTTCCTGGCGGACAAGTACACTCTGATGGGTTCCGAGACAGAGTACTATTTTTATCAATCAAGCTGGACGCTCCAACACATTCCAGACCCGAAGGATCCCGATCCGCTGCGTTACGCAGTACTCGCGTGTATCGTCGAGAAATTACACCGAGCGATCAAGTGGCGACTTAGTCTCGGTATATGGAGGAGTGGTAAACATGTGTACCGCGAGACGGAAGAGGACCCGTGGCCCCCATAGGTTGCGGAAGAGTTGCCCGACTGGACGAGTAAGGTAGCCCCGATGGACAAGGATCTACTCAAAACGTCCGTGCCAGCAGAGAAGCTGGATACGATTGGAAATTCGGTTCTCGAGGAGAATGGATCGAGTCCCATTTTTGGCCTGGCGTAATATTATCACCAACACGGGCTGGCTCTACACAATCTAGCCAAGCACGCTTCCAGATCCTGCCTCCACAACGCTTTCCATAGTCCTGCTGATATGATCCGAAGATATCTTCACTGTATTTCTGCTGGTAAGCCCGCGCCACCCGTTGCATAGTCTCATGACTCGGGAGGACATCGAATCCGTTCATGTTCATCCTTCGGATCGAGTCCTCGTCAAGCGGGCCTTTGTTGCGTAGCTTCAGCTCCTTGAGAAGCGCCAGTGCGTCTTCCATGTCGTACTCCGCTTTTCCACCCCGGTCCGCGGTATGGATTGTTCTCAGCTTTCGCTCCAGTGCCCACTCAAGGGGAGCAGCCAACAGCTCGAGGTTTTCCCCGTTGAAAAGCACGATATTCTGTTTCTCTGCTGCTTCGAAGAGACTTTGCCGGGCCTTTCTGGTGACGAAAATCGCCATGTCCTCGTTGATCCATTTGTTAGTGAAGCCCTTCTGGCGCGCAACAGACTGGATGGCCTTCTGCGGGGGAATCTGGATGTGCTGGTCCCCAGCAGATTCTGGGTCAATAAGATAATCGATGTCGCCTGTGCTTTCACGACTCCGGAGATATGTCACCGCAAGGAATCCGCCTGCTGCGATAAGTCCAATTGGGCCGAACGCAACAATGAACTCGTCGGAGCCCACCTCTCTGTCCAGCGCTGCGAGTCCCTGAGAGAACATTATTCTGTGCGGAGCGGGTGGGGCAACACGGCTCTTCCCGGCTGAATTCCTTGGAAATGGCGGGGCGACCCCTTATCGCCTTATCCCTCAGGTTGCATTTATCCACTGTGCAAAAATGCAGCATACTTTGCTGCTGCAGACATTCCCAGTCTCTAGTTATACCCCTCAATGCGCTTGTCTGTCCTTATCGCCGAAGCTATAATACATGATCTATGCTGGGGACGGAAAAGGATAGTGCAGTGAATACAATAGGTCTGGTTACATCTATCTCTATCCGAGGACCATTGACCATTGACCCTCCCGTCTAGAACATGCTAAATGTGCATAAGTACAATAGGTATTTACTTGGCAATCTCCACACCGTTCGTCGCACCTGAGGGTACAAAGTCAGCTCTAGTGATCAACCAGGGACATAATCAGACTTACCAAGAGCCTTCTTAATGTCACCGTAGATAGCAAATTGCCCAGCAGTAAGACCACCGATCATGAACAGACGAGTGGGAAGACCGGCGAAGGAACCACGAATGCCAAGCTCGGCCGCGATCTTGACAAGACGGGAGACAGTGCTCTCCCCAGGGAGACCCTTGGTCTTGTTGATTTTCGACAGCATGGTATCAGCGGGCTGAGAGACGATGGCCGCCGCGAAACCGGCCATGAGACCCGATCCCAAGTTCACACCCGTCTGGGCGCCACTCGACAGCTTGGACTTGTCCAGGCGTGCGAAAACAGCCTCGGAAACCTTCTCGAACGCCACAAATTTCGTCACGGTGTAGGGCACCCTATACCATGTCAGTTCATTGCCGTGTGTCATAAGTCTCTCATTGGACCCAACGTACTGTTTCAGAAGAATAGGACCGAAACCACGGTAGAAAGCACCAATGCCCTCGTTCTTGAGAATCTTGCCAAACCCGCTAACGAGGCCACTGGCGAAGCCCGCCTCCGAGACGAGACGGATACGTGTAGCCTCGAGCGGGCAGAGAGCGATCGAGGCAAAGAACTCTGCACAAGCGGCGGAGACCGAATAAACCGCAATACGGTTCTGACGGGCCTTTTCCAGACCGATGGTGTTGATGGATTGCTGCTTGAAGAACTCATAACCACCGAACTTGAAGGCGCCCTGCATGAAGTAGCCGGCAAAGGTTGGGCCAAACCCGGTCAAAAGCGCACCTGCGCCTTCATTCTGGATCACCTGCCGGAAACCACCAATCATACCACGGTTGTAGGTCGCTGGGTCGAGCTGGATCCTGGTCTTGACACTTTAAGCATGTTAGTAAGTTACCCTGGATAATAGATACTGGACTGGAGGTAAACGCGACTAATAACTTACACATCAACGGGAGTGAAGGCACCGTGAGTCACCGAGCAGCAGACGGCACCGGCAAAGGCGAACCGCGCATAAAGGCCAAGGCCCTCAGCCTTACTTTGAGAAGCGGAAGTCACAGCCATTGCGGTGCTGGTGACACGAAGAAGTAGGGATGGAAAAGGAATAGGTGTCCCTGGACTGATGAGGGAAAATTGAGAATAGGTTGGAGAGTAAGCAGTCAGCTGTTGAGAGTTTGCTGGTGCGGTCAGCGTCAGACTAGCGGGCCGCACGTGTTTTGGGGATGACCGGCGTTTAGTTCGGTGTTCCCTTCGGTGTTTTGAAGGGTTCTTCGGCGTTTTTCCGGGTGTAATTTAAGCCAGCGGAGAGATTTGACTGGTGGGGACAAGACGGGTGGCGCCTCTTCCCGTACGACCAGCGGGACCACTAAATCACTCCAGGGTTTATGTTATGGGACCAAGGCCCTGATATAGAGCTCGGCTTCAGGCACCAGTTGGCACCTGAGGCCTCGTATGCTATATACCAAACTAGCGCTAGCTTAGTATATATATAAAAGAATTTTGTACAAACAGATAAAATAGCTCTCCAGCTATTTCTTCTTATTCTAAGGTATATTTTAATTAGTATAATCTATTTATTTTATAATATTAGAAATAGTTTATTAAAAAGTCCTAGACAGAGCCCGACTAGATATATAAATAAAATAAAATAAAACTAAAAAAAATATTAGAATAATAAAATAAATGGACTAGAAAGAACTGCAGCCGACTGTAGTATTTATAGTTATATATAATAATATACAACTTTTTTTATAAAAGCTAGAGTGGATTTTTTTAACCTGACGGTTAACCGTTTTAAGCAAAACGGTTAAAAAATACAGACACAGGTATAAAGATAAAATACTATATAAATCTTTATATAATTTGATATATTGTAATTTATATTATTACATATAATATCTATATTATATATATATTTAAATTACCTAATACACTACCAATACAGTATATTACTCAACGGTTAAAAATTGACTAATAAAAATGGCCTGAAACTGATTAGTCATGTATTTAATTCCATATAGCTGTATTGGACTGTATTTAAAATGTAAAATATAAATAAAAATAAAATCCAATGAAAGTTATATTTTGAAAACATAAATATACAATAGAATATATATTCAAATACAGATTTTAAGAGCTTGGTTTTTAACCT
>NW_020291366.1:0-23986 GCF_003184745.1 Aspergillus uvarum CBS 121591
CTCCCCGGTGACCAAAATGCCTCATCCCTGATCACAAAAACCTCCCACTCGAAAACCGACTCCCAAAATCCGCCGCCTTACTTATCATCTCCCTCCGCTGCGCATGGGAAATCTTCCCGGCGAGGCCCATGTCCTTCTCGCGATCAAACGCCCGCTTACTGGGATCATCCTCCTCCTCTTTGGGCAATTTCTTATGCTTCTCGCGCGCCGCCGCATCCTCCCTTCGCTTCTCCTCATTATACCGCTGAATCTTCTCCTGCATCGCCTTGGACGGCTGGGTCTGTTTACCACCAACGCCACCGCTACCAGCCCCGGAATCGGTGTTGCGCGGCGCCTGCACGCCCAGCACCTCGTCCTGGAGCCGCTTCATCTTCTGCTCCGGGGTCTCCGTCCACGTGACGTCGACGCCACCGCCCGAGGCACCGGCGTTGCCGGCGCGGGGCCCGGACTGGAAGCGCCGGTTTTTCAGGCGCGTGGGGTCGACGCGCGCGGTCCGATCGGAGGGTTCGAGGGGTTCGAGCATCCAGGCGTCGCGTTGGGGTTCTGGTTTTGATGTCGTGGAGGGGTATGCGGGGGTTGCTGTGGAGTGAGTGGGTTGTAAGCTGCCGGCGGGTGGGGGGAGGGTTGGGCCGAAGTCGTCGTCGTCGGAGCTGTCGCTTTCGCTGTTGTTATCGCTGATAGTGGCGCTGGGTTTGTGGTTGTTGTTGGTCTCGTCGTCGCTGGCGCTGGATTGCGCCGGTGGGGGAAGGGAGGGCCCGATGACTCGGCGGCGTTTGCTGGATGCGTCCTCTGTTTCGATGGGCGCGGGCCTGGGGCCGACGGTTGGGCCGGCGTATTTGCGCTTCTCTGGTTGTTGGTCCATTGCGGCTTGAAGGTCGGAGGAGGTGGTTTCAAGGTGAAATGAGGGTGCAAGGTTGAGGTAGTCTTGCCGATGACAGTGTAGAGAATGTGTCACTTGGGAATTGCAAGTCCTGCTTGCGTGTTGAGCTGAGGGGCTTGATCAAGTTGCTAGGTGAGGTAGGTTTGGTAAAAATTGGTAGTTTTTTTTCAAGATTGAGCGCTGTAGAAAAGGTTGAAGTTGAATGCGACGAGGAGTCCTGTGCAAACCAGGCAAAACGTCAGAAGTCTGATCATGTGATCTGGTCCCCCAATCTTATCGATAACTGTTTTCTGCATATCTAATCGCTATCGATAAGATGCGAAAATACTCTAGCGAGCTCATCATCGTCATGGACAATACCTTCGAATCAGCTCAATGATCTCAATGATATTATACTCCTTACATAATAACTCACCCATCACAAGAACCTACAAGACACGCATGATCTAAGGAACAAAATCCCGTCATAAAATAAATCTAACCCGCTTTTTGCCCCGAATTTTGAATACTCAAACAGCCCAAGAACCCTAAAAGCCCCACGGATATATGTACATAACAGAAGATAGACACAAGAGGTAACAAACAAGCAGCACAGTTGATCTTCTAGCGTAACTCGCATAGAAATAAGATCAAAGTGTTTATTGCTTGTTGGCCCGCTGCGCCAACAGGTTCAACGCACTACCAGCCAGGATAAAACCGCACTGGTCGGGGCTGAGAGTATGGCGGACGGGAATGACGAGCTGCTCACCCGAGCGCTTGGTGACGTGCAGCTGGATGGAGCCCTGGCCACCGGCCTGGAGGACATCGTACAGGCCCTCGGTGGCGACCTGATCGCAGGCATCGATCTTGTCGTAGTCGGCGGGGTTCTCGAAGGTCAAAGGCACGACACCCTGCTTCTTGAGGTTGGTCTCGTGGATACGGGCGAAGCTCTTGGAGACGATGATGCGGCCGCCCAGGTAGCGGGGCTGCAGGGCGGCGTGCTCGCGGGCACTGCCCTCACCGTAGTTCTCCTCGGCGACGACCAGCCACTCGGTGCCCTGGGACTTCCAGTGGGCAGCCAGATCGGGGATCGAGTACTGCTTGCCGGCCTCGTCGTAGGCCACGTTGGTCTCGCCGGTGGCGGCGTTGACTGCGCCGATCAGAGTGTTGGCAGAGATGTTGGGCAGGTGACCCTTGTACTTCAACCACGGGCCGGCCGCGGAGATGGTATCGGTGGTGCACTGACCCTTAACCTTGTAGAGGACCTTCAGACCAGAGAGCTCGCCCTTGGGGAAGGGAGCAAAGGGCTCCAGCAGCGCCAGACGGTCGGAGGTCGGGGAGACAATCACCTCACAAGAGGCGTCAGGAACAGCAGCGGTAGGCTGGAAGTCAGGGTTGCCGTCGGCGAATCCCTGGCCGGGGAGGGCCTGGCCCGTAGGGGGCTGGAAGCGGAACTCCTCGCCGCTGGGGGTCGTGATGCTGTCCGTCATCGGGTTAAAGGTCGTGCTGCCGGAGTAAACCATAGCAGTGACCAGCTCGGGGGAGGCCAAGAAGTTCATGGTCCGGCGGTTACCGTCGTTACGGCCGGGAAAGTTGCGGTTGTACGAGGTCAGGATGGCATTGTCCTCGCCCTTGGGGACGCCGTCCGTGCGCTTCCATTGACCAATGCAGGGTCCGCATGCATTGGCCAGCACGGTACCTCCCGCCTGCGAGAAGGTCGACAGCGTCTGATCACGGTCCAGAGTAGCCCGAATCTGCTCACTACCAGGCGTGATGAAAAAGTCGGCTTTGGGCTTGAGGCCGGCCGCGGTGGCCTGCTTGACCAGGTGCTCAGCACGGGTCATATCCTCGTAGGAGCTGTTGGTGCAGCTGCCAATCAGACCGGCTCCCAAGGTCTGGGGCCAGCTCTTCTCACGGACGGTGTCAGCGAAGGCAGACACGGGAACCGAGAGGTCCGGAGTGAAGGGACCGTTGATGTGAGGCTCCAGGGTGGACAAATCGATGGTGATCAACTGGTCGTATTGGGAACCGTTGTCAGCCCGCAGGAGGTTCTGGGGTCCAGAGGCGGCAATCTCAGCGGCAGCCTTGGCCACATCGCCACGGTGAGTAGCCTGAAGGTACGGAATGTGGTTGGGAGAGAAAGGGAAAACCGAGGTGGTCGCGCCAACCTCAGCACCCATATTACAGATGGTAGCCATGCCTGTGCAGCTCAGAGTCTCCACGCCGGGGCCGTGGTACTCGATGATGAATCCAGTGCCACCACGAACAGTCAGCTTGCCAGCCAAGTGGAGGATGACGTCCTTGGGAGAGGCCCAGCCGTTCAGCTTGCCCTCCAGGCGCACACCCAAGATGCGCGGCGCCTTCAACTCCCATGGCGCATCGACCAGGGCGTCAACGGCATCCGCACCACCAACACCAATGGCAATGGCACCAAGACCACCAGCATTGGGGGTGTGACTGTCCGTGCCCAGCATCATCAGACCAGGAGCCGAGTAGTTCTCGAGCACGCTCTGGTGGATGATACCAGCACCAGGGGGCCAGAACTCGATACCATACCGCTTAGCAGCGCTCTCCAGGAAGTCGAACACCTCGCTGTTTCCCTGGATCGAGGCCGGTAAATCGACATCGGCACCGCGCTCACCGACAATCATGTGGTCGCAGTGGATACTGGCAGGGACCGCAGTCGAGGGCAAGCCGCAGGACATGAACTGCAGCAGAGCCATCTGGGCAGAGGCGTCCTGCATCGCCACACGGTCAGGCTTCAACTTCAAGTTGGCCTTGCCGCGGATGTCCCGTCCATTGTTGGTGCCGGTCAACAGCGACTCCTCAGGGTTGTCCAAGTGGGCGTAGAGGATCTTTTCGGCCAACGTGAGAGATCGCGAAGAACCCAAGACTCGACGGACTTGTTCCAAGTTCCGCACAATCTTGGGGTATGGGGGCATGCGCGAGGAAGCAGGGGTCGAAGAGGCCTCGGTGGCCAGACCACGGCGAGCGAATAGTCTTTGTGGGGAGAGGCACTTCGGGGCCAACTGGAAAGTGGAGAGAGTGTGTCAGTTCCAGTCTATCTGTCGCTTAAGGATGAAGCAGGACGATTCAAAAGTGCACCACATACCCTCTGAGAGGCGGAGGCCCGCTGCCAAACAAGCTGCCGCACCATTGTTCTTTGCAGGAGAATACTGTGAAGAACAATTGCACAAAGAGGAAAAAGAAAATGGTAGATAAATGACTGACTGAGGCGAGGGAGTCATTCTTATTCTCGACCTTTAGTCGCCCTTTGATTATCCTTGCTCTGATTGGCTCCCGCCACCGCCGATGCCGGGAGATCGCCTCCAGACAGATACGATACCGGAGCTGTATTGTCATTTTGCCGCATTGGGTAAGAATAGAGGGTCCCGATGCAGGCCAGCCTCTGAGTCATCCAGCCCCTTTGTGTATTGGACGGTATCAACGCTATACCCTCCATAAAATTCATACTTCCAAGGTTTAAAGACGTTTGCAAGTGAAGTCGCTGAGACCCGAACAGCCGAGCATATATACTCCGATAGTATCTAGTAGATCTATACACACTGTGCAATTTTTGGTTTGTTTGGCGAGAGGGTTGTACTCAGTCAACCACCCCAATGTCATCCGCCCAACTCGGCTGGATGCTGCGACACACTCCTTCGTAGTCCTGGAATCTCTGCGAATCCTGCACCAGTCCAGGCGTTGTCCAAAACATGGTCCAATTGGTGTCGTTCAGCTTCCAGGTTCCCTGCGAGCGCTCGAAATACCATTTGTTCACCGGGTTGTCCTTGCGGCTGCGCCAGCACACGCCATTCGGGAAACAGGACCGCACCATGGCGTTGAACACAATATCCGCCACACCTCCCGCACCCTGACTGCGTTTCAAAACAGCAAACTTATCCAAATATGGAACCATGCGGGCCTGACTCGCCTCGCTTCCGTCATCCTCGACCCCAGGCGGCAGCTCCCAGGTTAAGATGGCCCCTCCTTCATATTCTCCGGCAATGATCAGCCCCGCCAACCGGCCATTGACACGGTTCAGGTAGTCCTGCACGTCAAGTTTGCGGTTGAAGGAGTCCTCAATCAGATGAACCAGGCGCGGGAGGTCGATGCATGGGTCATCCAATCCCAGCTGCGGGCGATTTTGCGCAGTCCACACCTGAACTCGCGGATTCGGGATCAACGTCAGAGGCATGCCTCGTTTGACAAAGGTTGTATGTAGTCCGGGTGTGGTAACAGAGGCTGGCCGTCCGTGCATAGCCGCGCGGCGACTCACAGGCAAAGATGAAGAGAGTAGAGGTTTGTCGGTTAGGAGATTATGAATCAGAGGGTTTCGCTGCCGACGGGTGCCCACCGCAGAAAGGTCTGGCGCAAGATCATGGGAGGATTGAGCTGAATTTGCGACTTCGAGAGGCGAAGTTATAATTCCAGAAGAGGCCGATGGTAGCAATGCGAGTGCCGCTTGGCTCAGCCGCAAGTTCTCGAGATGGCCATCGATGGCACTCGCTTCCAAAGCGGGAATCGACGGGCAGTCGGATTGTCCCGCAGGAGGATTCTTCTCTGCTGACAGTGCGGACTGCCGTACTTGACGCAACTCTTGTAGGATATCCCCAAACTCTTGCTCCATGTTAATGAAGACATGGGACGACTGAGGGCCACTGAGCGCGGGGATACCACCGAGAGGATCTAAGAGAATGACACGATCCAGAGAAACTTCTGCCTGCAGGTCCTTGATCCTCTGGGCCGTGAGCAGAGGATCTTCATCAGGATCAGGCACTGTCGCCAGTCCCGCAAGTTCCTTTGCCAATGCAAGGATGGCATCGTTGCCAGAGACGGCGACAGCCCGGGGAATTTCCTCGGTGTAGGCGACAGGGGCCGCAACCACAATCTGGCCATCCCGCAACGGACCGAGCAGCGCTTTCCGCGAAGACACTTTCAAAGCTGGTGGCTTCGTTGTTGAGATAGACAATACCGAGTCAATGTGGGCCGATTTCGAATCTGGCTGAGCGTCGACCGCCAACGATAGCCGATCGGCCTGCTCTGCAGCGATCTTCCGCAGCGCATTGAGATCCTCGCCCGTGCCCGGGTCGACCACTACGAAGCATGCCATCCCCAGACGGTTTAGCTGGGACAATGTTTTCGCCACGCCATTAATTGTGTAATCGTCCAGGAGTTGCGGGGTGGTAATCTTGATCAGGGCCAGATGAAGACGCTGGGTGATGGTCGGCGGTGGGGGACTAGGGGTGGTATCATGGATAAAGACCGGCGTCTCGTAGACAGACCGGGAGGCACCGTAGAACGAACCCAAGTTGACCCCGGTTGATGAGGGTATAGCCGCAGAGGGGATCTTCACATCTGTCACGAGGGGTTTAGGTGCTTCTTGGTTTGCGCTGATCTGGTGCTGGGCCTTGAGGCGAGCAAGGTAAGACTTGGCTTCTCGCTTCGTCGACGCCGAGTTCAACAAACTAAGAAAGAAGTCCTAGCTCTGTCAGCTTTGCGATTGCGTGGGGAAAGGTTGTTGTGTTGGGAGCCAAAAAAAAAGGTGTATAACGCATACCCGATCCAGCAATTTCTCCTTGGCGCGGCGCCCCAGTCGCTCATAGCTTCGACTGCTGGATGAGAATTCAGCGCTTTGCTGAACTCGTCGTTCGGTTGTAGACGAGACATTTCTCCTTGTGAAAGGACACCATACTGGTGATTGAATGCTGCTGCTGCTGTTTAGAGAAGCATTGCTTTGCTGGGTGAAGTCAGCCCGCTATTCACATAGTCATACAATAAGACCCTCTGAGTCAGTCATTGTTCGGGCCCGAACAACGTACCTTGAGTCGCGAGGACTTTGCAGTCCTTAGCCCCGTCAAAGTCCTAGAGCTCATGTTTCATTCCTGGCCGAGATACGAAACACGCATGCCAGGCAGGAATACATAGAAAAGGAATTTTGAGAAATGGAGGTTGGGGGGGGGAAGACCTCGGGTGTTGAGGGAATTGAAGAGGGAAAGCAATCAACGCGGGGAGCTTTTGGGCCTGCCGGTCGGAGGCAGCGCGAAAAATAAAAATTAATGCGAATGACGCATCGTCCGTTGTCGGACCGGATCGGCTCCGAGACATTTTTAATCTTTTCAATCTAGATAAGGGCAAAGTTCCCATCAGTGGAGTCCCTATCCCATGGGCCATTACTACATCCCCTTGTCCATGAGTATTATCTCCAATGTCCAGCATTGACTCAGTCTGATCTCTTCCCAATTAAGGGACGGGTTATCGCCTTGGAGGGCCTCCTACCACATCAACCCTCAAAGAGCAAACAACAGACCTTCCGATCGGACTCAAACCCTTTGCACAACACGCACGACATGGCAAAGCAAAATGCATAAGCGAGCGAATTCGGGCAGCGAGATGGGTCACGGAGTACTGCTACTCGTGGCTGGTACCTTAGTCCATAGCTGGCAAAGAAGAACCAGACCCAGTCCGAACCACAATCAAATTATCAATCAGTAAAGGGTCTCCACTTCATGGGTCTGTCTCCTCCATTTCCTCCTGGTCCGGCAGACTCCTCTTCCGTTGCTGAAGAATGTAACCTGGTCTAGCTGTAAGGCTGACTGATCCCGGTACGTACGAGTAGAATTGACACAAAACCACCACACCACCTCGTGGTAATCTCCGAGATCCACCCTGCCAATTAGGACTGGTGCCTGATCCTACAACGTGGCATTGGTCTGCATGTAGGAACAACAAGCAAGTAGACGGAATCGAGCACCTGTCACATCCAAAAGGGATCTGCTTGAGCAGACAGACAGAAAAGGATGCGCACAGTACCCTCATCAAGTGATGGACCCTCTCCCTCGTTCCAACCAGAGATATCGGGGGTCGGAGATCGGGGGTCGGCACCTTGATCAATCAATCCAACTGGACCCATTTATTTTTTTCGTGTGCTTTTCCTCTTGTGTCCCGCCTGGACGAGATTCTTTTTTTTTTTTGCTCCTATTCAATTTATGTCAATCAGACTATACTTTCTATGTAATGTGGCTTGCAAGTTATCCATGTGTATGTGCATGTGCTGTCGAATTGTGCTGTGTAACATGCAAGATGCACGATACGGCTTCGCTGGGCTGCGGTTCTGTCACGAGGCGAGCATGATGATAATGTGATGAAATGGTTTGAGATGGTGCGTGATTCGGAAATTTTAGGTATTGTACTTTGTGGCCCAGCTAGTAGCATTGCAGAGCCATGGGCTCCAGAGAATTGAAGCCTTCCAAGGTTATGTGAAGATGATTAGATAGATTATTCCATCTGAGGATCAAAGAATTGTACTGCACAAAGGAAATGAAGAACAATCAGTGGCTGCTGGTAGGAAGAAGATGGCCGTGGTAAGGATGTATGCTTAAGTACAGAGTACCTAGCAAACGTCCATCTGTCGCGCTACGTCTGGCTTTCCACTATGCACAAGGTTGTATTAGAGACACATCAGAACAGTCAGCTCCTCTTAATCCCACCACCTCAAGACAACTAACGACATGGCAGGGTTCACTTGTTAAGTACGAGGGAATGGAGATCGAGTTTTGAACAGCTGTATTGTACAAGAATGAATTATGTCATCTGGTATCTAGAGTAGAGTTACATGTCAACAAGTAAAGCATTTTAGGCTCCCCATGAAAGAAAAAAGTACACCTGAACCAATGGCAGAAAGACGACGTGACCGAGAATCCGTGAGGCAAAAAGATGCTATGATGCGTCTATACGCCGAACATAGCATCACTGACACCTCCACGACCGCGAGAGCCATGGTTATCGCGAGAGCCGTAGTTATCGCGAGAACCATAGTTACCGCGGGAGCGGTTGTTATCGCGAGAGCCGTAGCTGTCGCGAGAGCCGCGCTGGCCAAACCCACCGCGAGAGCCGTGGTTGTCTCGAGAACCGAAACCACCACGAGAGCCGTGGTTGTCTCGAGAACCGAAACCACCGCGAGAGCCGCCGCCACCGCCCAACATCCTGTTGCCGGAGCGGCCAAATGATCTCTGCATACCACCACGGAAGTAAGGGGCTTCCTTGAGACCCAGGCCGTGGATGGCAAAGTTCTTCATACCCTCCATAGCGTACCGACCCAAAACACCTTCCGCGTGGTTTCCAAAGGTGGTAACTGCCTCCGTCCTCTCGTCGGGGTGGATGTCTTGAGCGGCATTCTTGATCTGCTCAATGTGTTCATTGGTTTCCTCGTTAACCATATCCTTGGTGGCCGTTTCGAGAGATCTGTCGATCTTGAGCGGGAGACCAGCCAACTTAGCCTGTGCATAAACCTTCTCGTCCTTGTGCAGGTAAAGCCATCCTTCACCCTTCTTGTGGGCACGGGCTGTCCGTCCCAAGCGATGGATATAGGTCTCACGGTCTCGAGGGCAGCCGAGTTGAATGACATGAGTCACGTCGGGGTAATCCATACCACGGGCCGTGACATCGGAAGAGAAAAGAATACCCTCCCTGGCAGCACGGAACTGCTGGGAAGTCCGGGTTCTTGCAGCCTGAGTCAACTTGGAATGGATCTCGTACAACGGCATGTTGCCGAAAGGATGGCCACTGCGGAAGTCTCCGGGAACGTTGAGCAGCCTGTCAAAAATCTGGAAAGCCAAGCTGGTCAACTTGGTGGTGTTCAGGTAAATGATAGCCTTGAAAGGACGGAGCTCCGGCTCCTCAGTGCGTCTCGCCAGGTAGTTCGTCCGATAGTTCTTCACCATCTCGAGAATGCTGGCGAACCCATTCTCATAACCGTTCATGATAACGGTTCTCTGGGGAACAGACATGTGAGTCGGGGCTTCATTCTCGTCGATGGTCTTAACATTCTTGAATCCAGGCTTCATCATGGTGTTCACCAAGCGGAGCACATCACGGTTCATGGTGGCGGAGAACATCAGAGTCTGGCGATCGACCTTGGTGGGGTCAGGCAGCAGCTCCGCGATTTGCTGGATGTCCTGAGAGAAACCTTCGTCCAACAAACGATCGCACTCATCCAGAACGAAAGAAGAGAGATTAGGGGCACGGATGCCAGAGTACGGGCTGGACAGAACGTCATACAGACGACCGGGAGTACCGACCAGGATGTGGCAACCCTCGTTCTGGCACTTTCTCAAGTGCATGGCCTTCTGTGTGCCACCCACGGCAGTCTGCACCTGCACACCAGTTCCAGCCACCAGGCGCTGGGCCTCGTTGGCGATTTGTTCAGCCAGCTCTCGGGTGGGTGAGATGATGATGGCGCGAATGTCCCCCGCCCTCATCTGTTGCTTCGCGAATCGCGACTTTGGCAGACCGGCGATCACTCTCTGGACAACAGGAACCAAGAAAGCGAGCGTTTTACCTGTTCCGGTCTTCGCTTGACCAAGACTGATGAATAGAAAAAAAATAGTCAGCGTCTCATTCTTCCAAGACAGAAGCAAGAGCAAGGCAAAAACCGCGGAGTGAACTCACCAGTCAGAGCCATCTAGCGTGTAACCAATGGTCTTGCTTTGCACATCGGTCATGGTTGTGATCTTCATTCTTCTCGTGATGTTGTCGACAAACTGGGGATCGATTTTGCCCTGCAACTGGCTGAAGTTGACCAGCTCCTCGGAACCGGTCGTAGGGACAGCATTCTCAGCCTCCTGGGCGGCAGAAACCGAGAAGCGAACGGAAGACGTGTGAAATGATGATCTGAGAGATTGCGTAATGGGGGTAGCAGAAGGAATGATCCATTGAGCAGCGCGCTGCGAAGTCGTCTTCACGGCGAGAGCTCGAGAAGCTCGCAGCGCGTGGGACACACCAGCCCGGCGAAAAGCACCCAACATGATGAATTAAACAGAAAAAGATAAGAATGAAAGACTTGGGATAAAGAAACTCGATTCACAATCGACGAAATAGAGGGAAAGGAGATGGGGGAACGGGGAGAAAGGATGCAGAACGATAACTGCAGAAGGGGGCGGATGGAAGGTCAATAACTCAAACAAAACTTCTCCGTCGGGATAAGAAAAAACTAGCGGCAGAAAATCTCGGGGGCCAAGGCGGTGACGCCACGTCGGAAGCCGTGCTGTCACGTGGAGATAAGTCGATATAACCCGATTGGGTAAGTCCTTTCATCATCCATCGCATGTTCCAAGAAACCTGATGCAATATCAACTCAGGGAGATTTCGCGAGTCGGGGGGGAAAGAAGTAGGCATTGAATTGAGAAACCTGGATTGAGCACGCTGCAACTCTATGAGGGCCTGAGCAAGGGCTTTGACCGCTGATTGACTGCACAAAACGGCTTCTTTTAAACAATCTGATGAGTTCTTCTAAGGAGTAATAACATGAACCTGAATAGAATTGCGCTTTGCAAGATTGCAGAAGGGAGGTCTCGGGGGGTGATGAAAGGCTGTACGCAATTTAAGACCTCAGGGGTGGGCTATCTAAAACGTATTCTTAAGTCCTTGGTGGTACTGAAGGTTGCTGAACTGTCTAAGTTCTCAAGGTGGGCAACGCACTTGGTGAATCGCCTTGGATCATCACATGGGCTGAATTACTCAGGAACACCGGCAATGTCCCCCTCAACTGCAGATTCAGACCCTAGGTTGGAATTATTATATGTATCTTTGTATAGAAATAGTGCTAAAAAAGGTGCCTAAAAAGGTGCGTTAACACCCTTAGGCAGCTGCGGGTTACTAAAGCTGTAGAGTAGACCCTCATTTAGATAGCTACTATATATACAGGTGCAAGTACGGGCCCTGCTGTGCCCGCTAAAGGCGCGCCACAATGCCTTGGCCAAGGGAGGAACCCGCAGATCAAGCCCTTTACATTCTGAAATGGGAAGGTATAAGTGGTCAATGATATAAGACGAAAATCAAATTAAGTCCTTCTATGATAACTCCATGACTCCTTCTGAAGTTGGACCAGAGACTCCTGGTATCAAGAGCAACAAACCCTAAACGACACCCCACTCACTGACCATCATCCATCACAGCCCGCCGATCAACGACAATCATAACATGCAGCCTCACCACCTAAGACTCAATCTCCCCCTGGAACTCCCTCGTCAACGAGTACACCGACAGGTCCGAGAAACTTTCATGGGTCGCCGCTGTCCCGCGCGGCGCCGACGAAGTCGCCGAGGAGACATGCACAGGCGACATGAGATCCCGCACATGGCCCGGGAAAAGCCCCTTGTCGAGATCGCTCTGCCACAGTCTGCGCGAGGCGTCAAAGGCCTTGTTCACAAGGACCCTGCGAGCAGCCTCGTACTCCTGAAACAGGGTCGATAGGGGGCAGCTATCATCGCGGTGCTGGGCGAGGATCTGGGTGAAGATGAGAGCGTCTTCGATGGCGTAGGCGGCGGATTCGTCACGAGGGGGCATCTATATCACTCTCCCGGGGAGGGAAAGAGTGAGATGATTAGTATATAGACAAGGGAGTTTGAGAACACATAAAGCAGAGCATAGTGGGGGAAGAGGAGACATACCGCATGCGCAGCATCTCCCAGCAGAAGAACTCGCCCCTTGTACCATTTCCCGCGCTGGCGTACTTGATACACCGGGTACAGCGCCCAGTCTTCGATGCGATCGACCAGTTCTCGGATGCTGGGCAGGGCGGACTTGCCGAACTGTGTGCGTACCAGGTATCGAATGGACATCTTCATGCTCGCCGCAGATTGGGGAATCGTCGACGCCGCCTGATATCGTTCGATGAGATGCTCGTTGACACGAAGGATGGCCGCAGCAAAGAGCTTCTCGCGTTCCGGGTCACAGTAGCTAGTAAGCAACGAACTGTGGCGGGTGAAATGCACCGCGGTCTGGTCAAAGTGCATTGGCAGTGTGAACTGCTGCGCATCCACGATACTCTGAATAAAGGAGATCCCCGTATACTCTGACCGATTGCCCGGGTCGACAATCTGCGTTCGAGTGATGGAATGCACGCCGTCACAGCCGAGCAGTAGATCTCCAGTGGCTACTGCACCATTCTCGAACTTGAGCGTCACGCTGGCATCGGTGGTACTGCCGCCCACCACTTTCGCGTCATAGGAGACGGATACATTCGGGAGATCGCGGATGACTGCCAACATAGCACGCGACAGCGCACTGCGCATCACTCGACGGCCCTTGTAGCCCCCGTACCCGCGTCCTTTCTCGTCGGTGAATCGTAGGGGGCCCAATCGCCGGCCGGACCGTAACGAAAATAGTTCGATGATGTCGACCTCGATTCCCGCATCATTGCCCATCTTATTCAGCTCGGACAAGACTCCCAGCTGATGAAGGTAGTTCTGCGCGATGGGAGTCAAACTGATAGCGCCTCCGGAGGCGGAAGGACCCGCCGCTCCCTCGAATACGGAGATCTTCAGATCGGGGGTGGAGGAGCCCAGCTCCTTCGACAGCGAGATGGCGCAAGCGAGTCCGGCAATGCCAGCGCCCGCAATGAGGATATTGCGGGGCATGTCGATCGATGACAGGTAGAGATCTGGCTGGCTCGACCAGCGACACGGGCCGTTTTATGTTATGTATGCACAGTACAATCGGCGATTGACCCTTGTCTCCTGTGTGAGGTCAAGTACGGTCAAATGAACACAAGCGCGACAACAGGGATTCGACCGATGACGACGCTCAGTCCATAGTTCGCCCGCCAATCTCGTTTTGGGTGAGAGGGGTTGGATGTGATCGTCACTATTCCTTGATCGGAGAGACCGATACCGATATCGATAAGGGCACAGTGCAGTGCACGCACTGACGCCAGCCACGATCGGGAAGAGGGTCAACCGTTCGTTCAATGAAGTCCAATCCTTTGTCTCGGGAGTTGGCAATCTGACAGGTGGAACTTGGAATGACCACCGAAACAAGGCAGGGAGAAGAGAGAGAGAGAGAGAAAAAAAAAATAAGCACACTGAGAAGCAAACAAATCCCTACTAACGAACGAGTAAATTGCTAGTTTGGCCGGCCAGACCCTGGCTAGATTGCAATTAACCGTTTTCTAGCCCCTAATAATAACGGTCGCAAGCGCCAGCACTGAGGCGCAAGTTTGGGAGAATATAGAATACCTCAGGTGTGAAACTGGCCAGCCCGCTGGCAAAGTGGCAACCCAACTGGGTAAGGCGGCTCCGCTGCCAGCCGAGACTGTATTTCGCTTGGCCAATTACAGGCGGAAAGGGGGCTGCAGAAAGGCCGAACCGGGTCCGACTGCGGCTCAGGTAATCTTTCCGATTGGTT
This sequence comes from Aspergillus uvarum CBS 121591, assembly GCF_003184745.1. NCBI lineage: Eukaryota > Fungi > Ascomycota > Eurotiomycetes > Eurotiales > Aspergillaceae > Aspergillus > Aspergillus uvarum. The sequence continues at coordinate 14,045 of NW_020291366.1, forward strand.
CCAAACCACACGCATAAGCTCGGTGGCTCCTTCACGGCATTTTTGCAGTGTCTGCCAGTTGGTGAAGTACCGTACCTCGAATATAAAACAAGAGCAGGAACAGGAACCGGTGGAGAACCTCATCCCAGGGTTCTCAGTAAGGCTCATGATCATCGGCACCTAGGCGGTCAAATGGATCTGGCCCTATGTCCTCCGCTAGAGAATTGTTACTTTTTTTTTTTTTTTAAATATATAGTCACTATTCTATTGACTGATTCGTGCCCGGGTCAAGGTCCAAGTTCCTTTTCACCATGACAATTCAACATACTCTCCGGGACACAGTGTAAACCATTGGTGTTAAGCTAGTGGAAAATAGAAAATTTGACTGATTGAATGAATGCTCAAGCCTGTGAGGCTTTTGAAAGTACAGTATATCGATGAGAAACTGCTTCGTCTCTTGACAGCGGAAAAGCAGAGATGGAAATCGGCCATCATGAGTCGAAGACAGGCTACATGTTTGCCGAGATCATAAAAGCATCTATGATCTCATCTCCCATGTAAAATATAACACACTCACAACTCGTTTATATTACCATTATTCCAGACATATTATCGCGGGTATCACAAATGGGTCACGGAACCCAGATTCCACCGATCCATGGGTATCAATTATTAGGTCAACTTGGCTCCATTATTAGAATGGTGGCCCTCGATCATCACTTTGTGGGAGCTGGTCACCGCCGTGCATCGCACGATTTGTGCTCGACCCTTAGTAATAGATCTTCTCCTCGTAGACGGGAGGCGTGCCCTTGTCCGTATTCCATTGGATGTGGTTCTTCTCATCCAGCCAAGCATCTTCGTCGGTGATCTCAATCACCTTCGAGGTGTGTCTGACCTCCTGGCGACTGACGCCCAGCTCGTCACGAGGAACCCAGAGAAGAGGGGGCTGGGACTTGATGGATGGGTGGAAATAGGCAGTCTCTTCGACCACAGGATCATAGCTGGTGGTATCGTTGGTCGGGACCCAACGACGCAGCTGTGCGTAGCCGCTATACTTGTCGGGCCGAAGATAACGCACCAGGAAGTTGGCCTTGGGCTGCTCCGTAGCGGGGGCAGTCAAGCCTTTCTCCGCAGAGTCAACATTGGCCACACTGCTGTTGCGACCGGCATCGGCAGAGTTGCCAGCAGCAGCTTTGTCATTGTAAGGCTCCTCAGCAGAGGAGCTCAACCTGGCCTCATGCGCCAGAAGAGCCTCCTCTTCGGCCTCGAGGTTCTTGGGCAAGTATTCAATGAGCGGTGCCAAGGCGCTGTTCAGAGAGACATGGTACAGCACAGTGAAGACAAGCAAAATGATCACCAGGACCAAGGGGCCGGTAGCAATTGTGTCTGCAGCAGCGCCAATCGCGAAAAGTCCGATCAGGCAAACGTTGAGAATGTAGCAGCCGACCGTGAGTTGCTGCAGAGCCCGGTAGAAAGTTTTACCTTGGGTGTCGATGTTGGCATTCGAGACGAACAGCATGTTGTAACGATAGGCAAAGTAGAAGAGATAAAGACCAATCGTTGCGAACCCGAGAACAAGAGGCGCAATGCAGGAGTAAATGATAGCTATTGAGCGGTCCCGCGTCAGTCAAAAGACTTCCTGTCTTTGAAATATTGAGAATGAGGAGGTTTCGTACCGATGACAGCCAACAGAGTGAAAACTGGGTATACCGTACCCCAGCCCAGACCGGACAACGAGGACCAGCGCTTGTACATCTTGCGGGGAGTATTATCCAACAGTCTGCCCAAAACCTTGCCGAGAATCAATCCTGAGATCTGCAGCAGCGCACCGGCGCTGAAGGACAAGCCCTGCAGAATGATATATGAGATATAAAAGTTGGAAGCAGTTGGAATATTGTTCGCCAACAAGGATGCAGCACTAGTGGGCTGGTCAATGATCTTGGTGACAACAGCTGAGGCGGATGACGCAAGGGTGACCACCAGGAACACCTGAACGACCTGGAATGCAAAGTAAAAGTTCTGGGTGGTCAATTCCACGGCGGCCAAGCTGGGCGCACCACCGAGTTTGGCCATCAGGCGGAGGATGATGGGGACAAGCGCCATGAGAATGGACATCAAGACGGTGGGTAGCAAAGAGGTGATAACACCCTGGATCCAGCTCGGGACGTCATTGATGAACTTCAAGAAGGGAACCTTGGTCGTAAGGAAGTTGATGTTTGAGATTGAACCGACGACCGCGGTCGGAATAGCCCAGAAGACGATCATGGCGCAGACAAAAGCGATGGTTGCGGCATACCGAATGATACGCTCCCACCACTTGATGCGCAAGTTCGACCAGATCACCTGGGTCGGGTCGAGGCCAATGTAGCGAGGTGTCATATGCAAGGGGAGGTTGTGGGCCACTGCAGGTACATGTTAGCGTCCAAAGACACAATCTAGAACGAGGAAATGCGCGTACCAGACTGGAAAGCCGCCTGGGCGTCTGCCTGGGCGTAGAATTCGACGAACACCGAAGAAATCAACTTCGCTTCGCCCGCGCGGTGCTTGGCCTGAAGCTCCTCGATTTCGGGCGTGAGACGCTCGATCTCCGCTCTTGCCCAGTTGATCGTGTCCACTTTTTTACCGATGAGAAGCTTGAGCCGGTGAGTAGGACGGTCCGAAGGCTTGACCCAGCGAGCCGCGATAGAGCCAGATTCTCCGTCCGACTCCTCGCCCGCAGCATCTCCAGAGATGGGGCCATCTTCCACGTTTCCTTGCTTCTTGAGGGCCTTGAGACGAGCAGCATTTGCCAGCTTGATCAACTTCGTTTCCGCACCCTCTAGCTTCATCGCCGCGTCGTCGCGCGCAGAAACCTTTTCTTCCAATTCGCTGGTATCGGTTGTCAACCAGACATTCTTGACCTTGTTGACGCCGAACATCCGACGAATCTTGTCGCGATCAAGGTAGTCTTGCGTGACGGCGGAAAACAGCACGGTACGCGAAGACAAACGACTGGCGTAAGCGGGAGAAAGAGCGTAGGCCTGGCGCAAGTTGATATAGAAGATACTTTCGCGGGTAATTGTGAAAAACACAAAACCTAGGCAGATTTGAAGTTAGAAAAATCCGCTGGCGTATCTGGCGTATGCTTGTGCTGAACTCACCGATGAAAATCCATGCGACAAAGCAATGCGCAAAGTAACGTCCATAATTGTTTGAGGCGACGTTCGACATGCTCAGGAGATCCAGCTGCTTCTTTCCAGCACCGCCGGTTCCGTTGACCGGCATCAAAATGGGAAACGTGATACAGCAGCCCACAAAGCAGATCATGGAAACAGTCTTCAAGAACCGGAGTAAGAGGTATGCATCCATCGAGTGGTGTTGCAAAACGTATTCGTCGGGTAATTGATACATGTGTTTGATCCAGTTCCACAATCCGGTCGGCGACGCAGGTGTCCGTTCGGAGGGTCGCAAGACGCCTACATAGGTTCGCGGCATGTACATTCGACGCTCACGGCGACGCAGAATGATAAAGATGGAGACCATGGCGACGGCCGCCACCAAGGATGGAACCAATGTGCTGACCAGGCCCGAAGCCGAATTGGAGGCATCTTGAGGATTATCGGTGCTCTGAAAGGAGGTTAACCACGCTCGTTCTCAATGTGGGAAACGCGATACACGATATCGCGAAGTTCAAGAAAACATACTCGCCCGCCTAAATGACGGAGGCCTAAGAGGCCTGCATCGGTTACGGCCATGATGCCCCCCCTATTAGAGCGCGCGCAGTGGGGCGATCGCAATTACAGCCGACAGTGGAAGGCCGCGTGTACAGAGGGTTGGAAGTAGGCTAACACAGGGTCTTCTTCGCTTGATAGATCGAAACGACCACGAATAGAGATAGGTCGCGAATTGAGATGGGATGAAGGCGAGGGAAGAGATGATGAAAAGAAGGAAGATTGGGGGAGGGGGAGGGCCAACAGTATTTGTTTGAAGGAGGGGACAAAGTAAAATGAGATAGACTCAAGGAACCCGAAGCTTAGCGATAGGGGGAGCCACTTCAACACACGCTTTTTTGCGCTGAAATTTTTCTCTTTCCCCGCTCAAGTCGAATCATTCGAGTTTCGACGTAAGGAAAAACAAAAAATAACAAAGCTGTTACTCAGTAGTAGCAAGCCTAACGCATTCCAATTGGTTCCCTAGGAATGAAGAAATTACTTAGCTCTCGCGCACAGATTTCGGTACCGCCGACCGTGGAGGTAGTTAACTAATAGTTAGTATGTTTAAAAGTATAGTCAACGAAGAGGCCTTCAAGGCGTTCGGTGGGCTAAAAGTGAAAAGATATGGCCATGAAGCTGCAGACTAAACCAGCTTTAGCAGGCGCTGTGATTGTCTCTCTCCACCGAGATAGCGAAAGCGAGTGAGGAGCACAACCAGCGATTGCGCAGACATGGATCACCGAAAGTCGATGACGCTGGCTGCTGGGGTTTCCAAGGGGATTTTGACTTTGGGTCCTGAGCAAACTACTGCATAGTAAGTTACTGCGTAGTACACGTAGTGGCGAATGCCGATCATCTCCAGCCTTTCAGCTCGTTCAGCCACACCTCGTCATGATGAGACCAAGCCAAGAGCGCAGTTGAAGAATCACCCGATGTCAAATACGGAGCAGCGGTGATGCGATCCGTATCAGGTGCGAGTTGCAAGTTGCGAGTTGCGAGAAGATTGCACCCAGCACTGTGGCTACCCACCTCCAGGCTGGGCTGCAGAACACAAAACCGCAAACAGATTGAGCGACCCCTCCTCTCTTGTCACAAGAAAAAGGATTCCGAGGCAAGTGGATGAGTGGATGAGTTGTTCCAATAGATCGCCCCTAGCGAGCCGCCTGGTGCGGTGTTAGCTGGTCTAGCGTGTCTCGTTTGATTGTTGGGTAACCTGGGTTGGATGACTTAGGCGCGAAAGGTAAATTGAACCAGTTACTGAATCCCGAGTACAAAGCCAAAGAAGAACCCAAAAACCGCAAAAACAAAAAACAAAAAAAAAAAGGGGGGGGGGTCCGAGAATGGAGGATGGAACAGATGGAACCATGGTGGCGAACCATCTGCAACTTTGGGTCAAGAATTCCGATCGCTGGTCTGATGAAATGCTAGCTAGACTCGATATGGCATTTAGTCCCCTGGTAGCTCCCCACATGCACCGCCGCCCTTGTGGCTGGTGAACCGCTATGGAGTGCACATGCACTGCGTGCCGTGACATGGTGCGGACTTCTCAGGACAAACAATTCCGTCTGTACCATGCGATGAGCTCGCACTACCACGTTAGCCCTATCGCTATAGTCAAAGTGAGTGAGTGCTGGAAGGGGGCGGTCTTGTACGGAAGAACTCCGTAGCAACATCAAGCAGCTCTTCAGCCACAGTTCTGCCGTGCGCCTGACACAGACCGTTTGTCTCATCCGATCGAGGAGTGCAAAAGTTGAGTCTATGACCCAACCCGTCCGTCCTCGATATGATCCTATGATGATACGATCGGACTCGGGGAGGAAAGCTCCATGTAATAAGCATGATGAGCGCAGGCCGGGGACGGGCCACCATGCAACAAATGCCAACCCCCCATATCCCCATTTCCCCATTTACTCGATCTCGCCACCACCAACGCACATCCTATCAATCCTGGTCAATGCTAGCTGGGACTGCTCCCGTGGCTAGCAGGGACAACGTGTCCGTTCGAGATAATGTCGATGTCAACTGTCAAGGACCGGCCCACCATGATGGGTAGATTACCTTCCCGGCTCAAATGATATCAGTGCCATCAGTTTGATCAGACTTTCAGCTGACGTGCTTGGGCCTCCAACCTCCGACATTTCTTGTCACCAGTCAAAACAGATCCTAAACTCAGGCAAAATTGCTAGGATCTTTGTCGCTCAAGTCTAGGCCTTGAAGGGTACCGCTTGTAATGTCGCACACAGCAGAGGGGAAAGACAGAGCTAGACCGCCAACTTTTCCTGTTTAGTCGCGCATCTTGGCCTGCACAAGTTGCTCACAGGCTCACAACTGTCAACAAGTTCCAACAACAGACTTCCTCCGACGGGCCTAGATAATGCACGGACGAGGGTGGGACATGTGGCGGAAAACTTTTTTTTCTCTCCATGGCAGATGTCACGCGGAATTGTAGGGTTTTTCTTGTGCCATCTTCTCCGTCAATTCTTGATTGTTTTCTTCCATTTCCGGGTTTGTTCTTGTGGGCTGTTGGACCAACCTAGCTTGTAGTGGGTGCAGTTGTCCTCCGATGTTCCCCGAGTAATCTAATCAATAGACGTGAAATCTAGTGCCAATATTATCCTCAACTCAAAGGTCGAGAAGTGCTCGTTGATCCATCTGAATCTCGCAGTCAGGGATTGTTCTGCTTTTAGTTGTCACACTGTGTCCGCTTCATTGATCCATGCGAGACCCAGGCTTTGCTTGCTGTTGTATGGTCGCGCTAACTGGTCTTTGTACTGCTGCTGCGCATAATTTCGAGTACTGTACAGACAACGCTGTCTCTAACCGTGACCAGTCAACTACTACTAAGTCACTAGTCTGTGCCTTGCGCCGGCTTTTCAAGGCCACGCCCTGGGTTATATAGATATGAACTCGCCCTCGGCGATGGCTTATGTATATGTGATAGGATCCAGAACGACCACAGGGAGCGAGTCGTCGTCCCAAACCCCCAACATACATAAGTAGGAGTCCGACTCCGAGAGCTGGGATGCAGCAGCGGACAATTAGCTTCATCCTTGGATTTGCGAGATGAAAGATAAACGGGAAAGGACCCCGCTCAAAGTCAGCCCGGGTAGGAATCTCGATCCAATTCGTCAGTTCGACTAGGTTATATTCCAATCAAGGTCAAAGCGTGACTTTCCAGGATTTCTGCTCTCGCGGACCCGCGCGACGGGTAGTTGCAGCAGGGATCTTTGTCCAACAAGCAAAGTTTACTCCGGACAATGCCGATTTGGCTCAGACAAACTCGAGGGCATAGTACTATGGATATCTTAAATGTATGTTTGGTGTGTGTTTTGCAATGTTAGCAATAGAAGAGACAAGAGAAATCAGTAGGGACCACCTGGCACTGGTCTATTGCCGAGAATACGAGACGAGACGATGAGCCATTGGCGGTGGTGGTCCGGCAGTCTGGTTCGGAATCTAGCTTACAGTCACTTGACAACTTGACATGAATATGCGACCCCCTTCTCGGGAGTGCATCCGGCTCCAGTTCCGCCTTCCTACTTAGGTATATCCTCCCAGAAACCTTGAAGGTTCTTGGACTTAAGGTTTGCAGTCAATCTGGAGTATTTATATGTTTATATACTTTGACTGATATGATAACAAGTAGTTGAGATTATAGCTTGACATTCCTCTCCCTAGTATTTGAACTCGCTAAGAAGAACGGATATCGTATAAGAAAGGTGATCTCATAATTGAGAATAAAATCCTAATTTGTTAAGGAGGAAGTAATTGGATAGACGGTACACGGACGTGGCGTTTTGAACCAGACATGGGTTTGCATATCCCATGTTCTCCCACTCTATCGGTCTGACGGGCAACGCAAATTTTGACTCCAGCACTACGTCATAGGCGATCCTTCTAAATACCTATATCCCTGCACAGTATTCAATCAATCCTTGAGGTTGGGTAAAGCTGCACTGGGGCGAGGCCATCAATGGCAGGACAGTGTGTGCTACTTAGTAAACATAGTTAATGTATCGATCCTGAGAAATGTGCTCTCCGAAATGTGCTCTCCGAAATGTACCCAAACAAGCCCAGCAGTTAACACCGGTATACCAACAGTCCATCTCTGCCCCAGCGTTACAGAAGACCTAAGAAACAAGTTGGAGTGAAAAATCTCAGCATTCAGAGAGCGAGTAGTCTTCTTTCAAACTCCCCTACTTCTAAAGCAGGACTCTCGAGCATGAGAAAGCTGAAAAGAATATTGCCGTACTCAACTCGTAAATCAGGTGGTAGTTTTTTGATCATCTTCAGAAGCTCTCCCATCCGCCACGCCCGTTCTGAGTCTCGTAACCTCGGGCTACATCGTTCCTCAAGAAGGAGCCATACGAATGTTTCACATGCGGGGTTTCTATCGAGCTTATACTGCGCGACAAGCTCATTGAGGTGAGCAAGGAATAGACGGGTTTTGTCGGGTTCATACTGGAAATCCCACAATGCGCTTGTGATGTGTATCAAACACGCAGTGCGGCTAACCTCATGACTGGGTATATTCAAGTTCACGACATATTTGTGTAAGTCCTGTGGAACGGTGGATGGCCAAGGCCCAGGGCAAAGTGAGCAGAAGAGCGGACTGGCCATCTGAAACGCCGTACGCCTCTGAGGCACCGAGGTCAAGTATGCAGCTGTGCTGTGTTTGAGCTTCAATTCTTTCGCACCTCGAAGAAAATGGACTAGCATTAGTCTGTCACTATGGCCCAACGAGAATTCTCGGGGCATCTTCAAATACTGCACATAATGCAGGAACACTTCAGCAATGCTCATAGAATCCTGCCAAGGGCCCATGCGCAGAAGTCCAAGTGCCTGGTCTTCGTACTCTATAGCAGCGGACTCATTATCACCGAAGCGATTCTCATGGAGAGACATTCCGGCAAGGGCCATGGCAAGAAAATCATCGCTCTGTTCCTCTCTTGCCTTTTGGATCATTGCGGAGGCCCTGATTAAATGATGTTCGGCTTCAGGGCTGGATTCGAGACCATTCAGTCGGGCCCGCCAGCGAGCGCAATAAGCAAGAATGACCGCTTGGAAACACACCGGATGGGCTATGGCTGCTTTATAGATTTGGCGCTTGATGTACTGGTTCTGTCCTGACCAATAACTTAACTTGCTCACCCATGCATCAGCCAGCTCTTGGTCGGCTACAGAGGTGACAGCTGGCAAACTGTCAAAAGGATCTTTCCTCGACGAGTCTAGAATCGTAGCGGGCGACGGAGGAGACCAAGAATCATCTGCGCGAGGTGAGGTTGGTGTTGGTACAGGAGGTCTGGCTGAGTGCTATGTATCACGGGAATGTCAGCACAATGAGTAATCATTACCAGCAGCGTGTCTAGCTAGGCTATGACTGGTAGGGAAAAGCCTTCGAGTCAAAGCGTCGAGGCAAGTAATACAGCCCGCCAGCCTATGCAGGTTGTTACGGAGCTTACATTATGATTATAAGGCTGGGTAGTCATTCGCTGGAGATATCTTTTTTGATTATGCTGGCGCATGACGTGCGACCTCCGTGCACGGGGGCTGAGGTTTTTATCAACGAACAAGTAGGTTGTCTGCATTGCGGAAGACTGGTCCTGAAGTGCAGGTATATGACTTTGTTGGCCGATGCTAGCGTCGGTGCTAACAGGAACTCGAGGGGTAATATTGGACGTTTCTGTCAAAAGAAATGGAGTGAGCTCTTGGTCAGTCGGGAGGTGCACGGCACACCCGCGCCAGCAAAGGGAGAAAAGACATCGAAAAGACCAACGTTGTTGTGCTGATCGAGAAGGATCCTCCGCCTCCAGGACAGGTTCAGTGTGGTTTGTCGAATTGGCCATTGAATGTGTGCGTGCCAGTTGCCAGGAACAAGTAACCATGCCAGCACTTGCTGTTATTCAGCAAGTGAAGACAGTAAGTGGAAATAAGAGGAAGAGAAAGCATATGTTAACAACGCATTCCGAACAGGAGAAGAATTGTTGCAGGCCGTGAAAAGAAAGGTCATTGCCTACAAGGCTATGAGAAAAGTGGGTGTATAGCTTGTCAGGCCACGAGGAGGGAAAAGGGCCGAGTTGTCTATCCGGGCTGGGACTTTGGAGGTAGTTACGGAAGCAGGGGATTTGATGGGATGTGGTCGAAGGGGAGAGGGTGAGGAGGGATGGAGGGAGTGTGGTGGAAGTGTGGGTTGTGGTGGAAAGAAGGGAGGGATGAAAGAAGAAGAAGAAGAAGAAGAAGAAGAAGAAGAAGGAGAAGAAGAAGAAGAAGG